>NW_006204388.1:2998189-3037103 GCF_000334495.1 Tupaia belangeri chinensis
GAGTTAGAAAAAAATGCTTCCATTTTCCCAAAAGCAGTATCATTCCTCCTTTAGGAGTGAAATTTATTAAAGTATATATTTTTTGAGTTCATATTGTATGTTAAACTCTATTTATGATGGTGGAGGTTGGTGGGGGAGGAGAAAGTTGGGAGAGGGAAGTCTAGAGGAAAGTACCATGTTCCAAAGGAAATGGTCCTATTGGTGGATGCACTATCATTCACAAAGTTGGCTACACTGCGGAAAAAAGTAATTGGCAATTGTCTGCTCTGAGGTTTACAGAAGGTTGATAGCCCTCTACTTATAACTCACTCTTACAACACTTTCAGCAACCCTGCAATTCACTTCCCAAGCACTCTGGTTTGACCTAAAGTCCATGAATAAATGCAATTATGGTGACTGTTTAACTTGCTTTTCATTCCTTCCCATCCTTCCTGGTGCAGCAGCCTTTGTGCTCAAAACCCAATCTGGCTATTAAGGAAATCAGCATCACCCTTTGTGGTGGCTGATGATGTCAGCCTAAAAAAGCAAAGGGCTGCAGGAGGGAAGCAAGTGACAGTGCAAATCTCAGAAAAGTTCAGCAGTCTTTTACCTGTCAGCCTCCTTTACAGAAAATCAAAAATGACAATCAATTCCTGAGAAAGGGTATAATTTACCAAACCAGATAAAAAGACAATGCCAAACTGCAAACTGCAGTGAAATCTCAGGAGGGTTTTTTCCTCTCTCTCCCTGTCTGCTCATTTCTGCTCTATTCTCTCTCTGTGTGTATGTCTTCTCTCTCTCTCTCTCTCTCTCTCTCTCTCTCTCGCTCTCTCTCTCTCTCTCTCTCTCCTCTTCCTCCTCCTCCTCCTCCACCTCCTCCTCTCTCTCCTCTGCCAACAAAGGTTTTCTCATATCCAGCTGCTGCCATGATTTGCAAGTGAATTAGCTGAAAAACAGTTTTTGACTGAAATAAGAGGTTTTTTTTTAAAAAAGGTTTTGGTTTATTTTTCTTTTCTCTCCATTCTCTTTTCTCTTCTTTCACTGCTCCCAATGTATAAAACTCAACTTGGCTGTCAGCCACTCTGTAACACCTTTGAAAACCTCCATGCACCCCCAACCTGTGAAAGTTTCTGTAGTAGTCGCATCATATTGAATGTTTTGTTAACATGTTTATCTATGCTAACAATGTTTGTCTATCCTAAGAACTTTAAGCCAATGAAGATCGGGCACAATCATTTATATCTTCAACTCCTAGTACAAAGCTTGGCATAAAGTAAACTGGCAATAAGTGAATATAATGAATGGACATTATATTCTTTTTTTTTAATTTTTGGTTTATCTCTCAGGTATGTGATGATTTTTATATTTTCACCATGGCCTTAAGTAGAGAAAAAGGTTATACTCCTCAAAATTCCCACTCCAGGGAACCAGCAGTTAGCGTAATGGCTGTGTCGCTGGACTCCCACGTAGTCGACCGTGGTTCACATCCCGGACCTGGTGGCTTAAAACTCACGCTGGGTGCGTGTGCGTGCGTGCCCAAGATCCCGAGAGGAGAATGGAGGAGAAGGGATTGCGGCGTGACCATCCCCCCTGGGGGTTGATTTCTTGCTTTCTGTCTCTATGTCTCTGTCTGTCTGGCGAGCGCACGCGCCCTACAGTGAAAATCTCTCAAAAAAAAAAAAAAATCCCACTCCACATTCAAAGATAAAAAGATATTAAGTAATGATCTGGGACTAATGGTAAGAGATAGGCTTTTCCATCACTAAAACCTGGGTTCTCAACCTGGATTCACCAGTGATGAATTGGCTCCCTCTGGGCAAGATACCTAATCTCTCAGAGTCTGAGTCTCCTCATATGGAGATGGGAAAGATGATATCCAGTCACGTGGTTATTGTGAGAATTAAATGCTGTCAATAAGGCATTTGGGACACCAAGCCTAGCACAAGTAAGCTCTATGTAAATATTAACTATTATCGAAATGCCCACAGCAGTGTCTGGACATAGGAGCTACATAAATAGCAGCAAAGGCCAAAAATATCATCTCTCTCTCTCTGACTGGCTGCAGTTCCAATTCCAGATCCAAAGCTTGGAAATAACACTGTGCACATGTGTATGGGTTCCCAAGATCCCAGGAGGAGAATGGAGAAGAAGGGATTGCAGCACGGTCATTCCCCATCCCCCCACCCAGAGGGTGATTTCGCACTTTCCCTCTTACTGTCTCTGTCTCTCTTTCTTTCTCTTGCAAACACATGCACCCTAAGGTAAAAATCTCTAAAACAAACAAACAAACAAAATTAAATTAAATACATGTGTATGTGTACCAGAGTGGGGCAAATATATTTCTTCCATAAATCAAATATAGATGCTGATGGATGCTGTGATAAGTACCATATGATCCAGGAGTCCTATTTCATCACTGGCTGCCCAGTAAGGTTAAAGTTAATTTGATGCATAGAAATGAATTTTTTATAAGTTGTTTTATGGTATTTTAGGCAAAGATTTACTGTAAACTTTAACTCTACTTGTGCCTGTAAAGATTTATATTTTGCTTCGAAAGTCAAATCATTTAGAATCAACTCCATTGCATATATTAGGAAATAAATACCCCATAAATACACTGTCACATATATCCAGTCCCCGGAAGCTGGAAATAGTCATGAATTTTTGTTGTGCTTTTCATTTTTCAGAAATGGCACATATAACAAATAAATACTTGAAAGGCAAATCAATACAATATAACCTTGTTATAAGGGACTCTTTCTTGCCCATTTTAAATAGGCTGCCATAAGTACAGAATTGCCACATACCAATGTAAACTGCAATGTGATCTATATTATGGATTTAAATTCTGAACACAAAGACCAACAAGAAGCCTGATCATACATCATATTCATTTTTTAAATAACCCCCATTTTATATGAAATATACTACAGTTCCAATTATCTCCATAAAAGGTATAAGGGGTTTATATGCACATGCTCTATATACTGATTACAGAAAATAATTAAAATTTACTCAATACAAAGGCAAAAAAAGTTTCTTACTATTATTGGTGACATCATTTAATAATAATGATAGTAATCATGATAGATAATCTTTAGTGAATATCTTCCAGATGTCAGTGTCTGGCTGTAGGCACATTTAATTCTTATAACACCCTAAGGAGGGAGATCTAGTCATCCCTATAGTATAGGTAAAGAAACTGAAAATATTGTGAATGTTTGGTTTACCCTGTTTCTGCTTGGTCAGCAGGCAAGTTTTATATCAAACGTACACATTTAGATTCTAGCTCCCGATCCCTTCACACTGATTAAACCTATCTATGCACTATGTCTTCAAGAACACTGAAGCAAACTAAGGTTCAAATTAGCCAAAGCCACATAGGAACTCAAAACTATCTCATGGAAGGGGTGATGAAGTAAGCAGAACCCATTTTTACCATCACCATCTCTATTCTCTGTAATGATTTAGATTTAAAAAAATGTCAGGACCAGGAGATGGCATAATGGCTATGTCACTGGACTCCCATGTAGTTGATTGTGGTTCAAGTCTTCGACCTGGTGGCTTAAAATTCACGCGGGCATGTGTGTCACATGCCCAAAATCCCAAGAGAAGAATGGAGGAGAAGGGATGGCAGTGTTACCATCCTCCCTGGAGAATGATTTCTTGCTTTCTGTATCTCTATAGCAAAAATCCCTCTCTAAAAAGAAAGAAAAAACAAAATGTCTATGTTCAAATATGTAACAAATTAACAATGAAAAAGACATTACACCTATCCTACCAAAGGTCAAATGACAGAGCAATTATATGGGTACATATTACAGAAATACAATTTAACATTAAAGGGAAATTTTAGCTCTGTCCTTCTAACAATAAGCAGTTCATTCTCCATTGCTTTTATTTTAAATGAGAGACAGAAAAATAGCCAATCACCTGCTCCAGTAACAGAAGATTTAAATATATATTATAGCTTGTAGATTTTACTGGACAATTCAGTTGTGAGGCTCTTTGATCCTTTCTTTTATACTTTGGCATGAGAAGGGTGAGTTGTAATGTTATACTACATGTTAGGCTAACTAACATGTCTCTGTTACTTATTTAAGTCCCTTCAGAAAGAGCCATATGCAAAAAATCTGAGGCACTTTTCCTGGGAAACCCTAAACCATGTGTAATTCACGGAATCACAACATTGTGCCTGTCTGACTTGTAAACACTTACAATTTACTCCTGCAGATGATTTGCTCTCCATTTTTAGATTTCTTTCACATATATGATAATATAAGGTTAAGATTCTTTCATCTGTTTATCTGCTTTTCATTTGGCCTCCAGTCCCTTTTCACATCTTTTCCTAACCTCAAAGCCTATTCTGTCTTACTCTAGTTCCATCTGGTCCTTTACTCATCTGGAATGCATGACCAAACATTTCAAAAGGTCCTCATTCTCTGGCTCAACTTCCACTCCTCCATTATTCCTTGATGTTCATACCACAGACTTTATAGAGAATAATCAGTAATGATTACGGGCTAAGTGCTGCTCTAAGTGTTAAAATTATTTAGTTCTTACTCCAGTTCTGTGAGCATTGTCATCATTCCCATTTGAGGAAGAAAAAGAAAGGAAGCTGAGGCTTAGCGTGGTGAAATGACATACACAAGTTCTCAAATCAGTTCCAGAGCTAGGTCTGCTCCCAGGGTCAGTGCTCCTAACCACTATGTTACACTGTGGTGCACTGAGGGCCAACAGCTTCCCCTCTCCACTAAAATCTGTCTGAGTTGCTCCTTTTCTGTCTCTCTGATCTCTATTTTTTTCTTGCAAGGCTATCTCCTTCCACTGTGTTCTTAATGACATGCCTCATAGCTCTGTTTTCTTAAATTATCCATCTTTAAATTCATCATTGGTTTCTCTATCCCTTTGTTTTTCCTATTTCCTGCCAAGATTCCAGAAATTTTATTCTGTATTTACTACCTGTTTCTTCACTATTATCTTCCTGCCTTAACCCATTACAATCTAGAATTTACTTTCCACCCCCACCTCACAGCACAGCTAACTCTACTCTTTTTTTTTTTTTTTCCGCTATAGGGCACATGCGCTTTCCACACAGACAGAGACAGAGAGACAGAAAGCGAGAAATCACCCCCCAGGGGGGATGGCCACGCTGCAATCCCTTCTCTTCCATTCTCCTCTCGGGATCTTGGGCATGCACGCACATGTGCCTGGCGAGTAACTCTACTCTTAATTCATCTGCCTTCCCTAATGGTCCTCTTTGCCACAATCTGTATGTCATCAGTCCTTGTCTTAGCCCATTAGTGTTTCCGTAACAGAAATACCTGAGACTGGATGACTTATACGAAGGTCAATTTTGTTCATAATTTCTGTGGCTGGAAAGTCCAAGAGCATGGGGTCAGCATCTGGTGTTGTCACAACATGGCTGAAAGAAGTGGAAAGGAGAGTAAGCATGTGCAAAGAGAAAAACCTACAGCAACCAACTCCTTTCTGTAGCAACTCCCTTCTCGTGAGTACTAGTTAATGAGAACTCACTCCATGCAGGAAAATGGCATCAATTATTTATGAAGGACCTGCCTCCATGTTCCAAGAACCTCCCATGAGGATCCCACCTCCAACACTGGCCAACTGGGTATCAAGTTGTGGCATAAATCCAGTGAAATCACCACACTCAGACCATAGCAATCCTAGTCACTGCAATGCCTTTAGCAACTCCCTTACTCCTTCCATTCCATTCCATTCCTTGTCCCTGGTTCTGCTCCTACTTTTTTATCCTGTCCTTTCTCCTTCTTAGACTCTCTGTCCCTTCATCATCATCTAAAAATAATCATTCCCCAAGGCTCTGTCCTTGACTTTCTTCCTCCTCTGTTTGAACCCTCCCTTGGCAGTCTCACCCACTGAAATCATTTCAACTCTCTCCTCTATGCTATAAAGTGTTATTTGTGAAGGTAAGAACCAGCTGGGACCATTTTTTTTGTTGTGACTTCTTGTTCTCAAATGTGAGATCTTTGAGTGTGTTGGTCAAAGTGAAACAGGGAAGAACAGATTTCCTAACTAACGGTAGAACTTTATGGAACTAAAAAAGGAAATAATATCATTGAGATGTGGAGAGAGGAGGTGGAAAAACAGTTCCTGAGAAGAAGACTAAGATGAAGGAGAAATAGATACATATGGAATATAAAACAACATGTCTTTTAAAAGCAATTTATTTAATGATTTATAACATAAACCTAAATATAATCAGATATAGATTATATTTAGGTTTCCTTTAAATATTTATGTGTTTCCCACCCCACTTGCCTACAGAGGTGAATTTGTGGCTATTTCTCCATATTAGAGCTGGAGAGATCAAGAGAGTAGCAAGATTTGAGTCAAGCTTTGTAATCCCAAATTGCATAATCTGCTCACCAAAGGATGATAGTGACTATATCTGGGGAAAGCCTGGTAGATATCTTCTAAAAACATATTAAACTATACAATTTTTTTTGAGAATTTTTTGCTGTAGGGTGCGTGTGCTCACCAGAGAGACAGAGAGAGACAGAGAGACAGAAAGTGAGAAATCACCCCCCAGGGGGAATGGCCACACCGCAATCCCTTCTCCTCTGTTCTCCTCTCGGGATCTTGGGCACGCACACACACACGCCTGGTGTGAGTTTAAGCTACCAGGTCCGAGACTCGAACCACAGTCGACCACCTGGGAGCCCAGCCACATAGCCATTATGCTAACTGCTGGTCCTACAATTTTTTTTTTAAGTTGGAGATAATTAGAGAAAAGGTAGAGAAAAAAATTCATCTAAGAAAATGTTCATATATATTTTAAGAATGACGATAATAAAATAACAAAAGTGCATATTTTCACAGTGCTTAGAAGTTATATGTAAATATAATTGATTTCCATATTTTTTACATTTATATATTATGTAGATTTATTAATTCCAAAAGATGCTATATTGCTATGAAATTTTATTAACTGTATTTTATAGATAAGAAAAATGAGACTTAGAGAGGTCATATAACTAGTAGAGCTGAGATTTAGAACTGGATTTCTGTTTTCAAATCTCTTTACATTATGACATAACTACTTAAATTCAAATTCAAAAGTCAGAGTGAACACATTCCTTGTATTTTAAAGCAAGGTCAAGAATAAATGGAAATATTAAATAATGAAAAATGTGGACTAGACAAATAACATATTCTGACATAGGCCTTAGATCGTCTGAATTTCAGAGACACTTCTCATTCTTCTGCTATTCTTATATCTTCGAGAAAGACATGATGAAGGTGAGCACATGCTTTCTAATATGGGGAAGAGAAATTAGAGAAATTTAGGAACAGGTTTGGGAAAACAAGGCAAGGCATGATTCATCAATAGTCATAATTCTTTAGGCAAAAGCAATAAGGTAACAAGATTTTAATTACCAAATCCTATTCAGTTCTATTGTTAATCCAACAAATATTTACTACACATTCATCTAAGCAAAAATAATATAATATTTGCTATTAGTAAATAATATAATATTCTACCATTAGTCATCAAGAGACATGAATGATAACGTGAGAAAAATCTAACATAACCTAATGGAGTTCTAAAACAATTGGGTGAGATAGAATAGAAGGCAATATTTGAATAGATAATTGCTGAGACCTTTTCAAAACTAAGCAAATTCAGGAACCCTAAAGACCCTAAGCAAGAAGAATGTTGAAGCTATAAAATATCAAGGAAATGATTTAAAAATCAGCCAGAGAAAGAGAGATTTCATTCAAAGGAGCATCAATTAAACTGACAACCGATTTCTCCTCAGCAGCAATGAAAACAAGACATAAAAGCTATTTTTATTATAAAAATTGAAATATCTCTTATCCTAGATTATTATAGCAAAGTTACTTTTATGAATGAAAAAATACAGACATTCCAGTTTAAGTCTTTCCACCAACAAATATCACTAAATAATAAATAACATTAATTCATTAGAAAATATGCTTTTGAAACACATGTCTAAATTTCAAGGAGGAATAGTGGAAAAAAGGCAAATATCTTTATAATTCTAAATGAACAAATGAAATTTGTAATATTTCAAAATGACACTAAGATACATGACAACCATTAACGCATAAGAAATATTTGACAAAATTCAACATCCTGCCTTGAATAAAAACTCTCAGCAAATTAGGTATAGAGAAATGTGCCTCAACACAATCAAACTCACATATGACAAATCCACAGCTAACATTCACTCAATGGTGAAAAGTTGAAAGCTTTCCTCTAATATCAGGAACAAGACATACACAGTATTGGAAATCCTAGCCAAGGCAATTAGACACCTGTGTGCATGCATGAGAGAAAAAGAAAGAGAGAAGGCATCCAAAAGAAAAAGAGGTTAAAGCACGCCTATTTGAAGACAATATGATTTTAAAGGAGAGGGACAGAAAGATCTGAAGCTTCGCTTTCTCATGATTGGCACCCGAACTTAGGATTGGAACAGTTGAGATTGAAAACAACCAACCTTCTCAAGCGTCTCTCTCCATTTCTGTATATTCTTTTCATATATCTCATCACAGTTATTTTGGGGTAGCTAGATACTTTACATGTCAGCTCAGGACTCTCAAGATGCATGTAAGGGGAGAGCAAGCCAGGTGGAAACTCTAACAGCTTTTATGAATCGGTCTTAGAAGATTTATATCACTTCTGCCATAATCACAGAGCCACCCAGATTCAAAGGCTAGGAACAGAGACCACACACTTGATGGTGTGACTGTCAGATTGTAAAAAGAGCCTCTGGGATAAAATAAATTAGAGGAGCCACTTTCGAAAAATATAAAATCCTATAATAGTATGGGAGAGTAAAAAATACATAAAAGCCAAAATATTCCTGAAGAAAAAAACGCCAACACTTATTATAATACAATAATGCAGTGTGGTATAGGTATAAACATAGGTAAACTGACTAATGTAATACATACATAGTCACATGTGTGTGTTAAAACACAAAACATATGTGTAATGCATATGTGTATATGCAGACTGGTATGCATATAAATGTATATATGTACTTATGATGGTTTAACTTACAATGTTCCACCTTTATTTTATTTTTATTTAGTTTGCTATAGAGAGTGTGCACTCACTGGAGACAGGTAGAAAATGAGAAAGCACTTCCCCCAGGAGAAATGACCACATGGCAATCTCTTCTTTTCCATTCTCTTCTCAGATTGGGCACCCATGAACATGTGCCAAACATGCTTTTCAAGCCATCAGGGCCGGACTCGAACTGTACAGTCAACTATTTGGGATCCAGCCATGTTAACCATCATGCCACTGATTGGCTCACAATTTTCCATTTTTACAATAGGTTTACTGAAATATTAAATGCATTTTCAACTTAATATTGTATTCTATGGTTTTATCAGGATGTAACCCTAACAAAAATTGAGGATTATACATATACAAATCTGTGCATATGTATATTAAATGCATAGAAAATGTACATGGATTAATTACATAAGGAAAAAAATTAAGTTGGAGCCTAATAATAGATGAATAAATTCTGGATAGACTAAATCTATAGGAAAGATATTATGATTCACTCCTACTCATAAACACATTTTCTGCTCCTCCCAAATGTAAAAAAAAAAAAAAAAAAGACCCTGATAGGAGTAAAATCAATTTACTTTTCTATCATTGTTAATTTTCTTACTCTTTTTATCTGACAGTCAATTATCCTAAGGCAAACCACTCTAAGTCCTCACCTGAGCAGTATTTAATGCAAACCATCCAACTGTCATATATGTTAATTATTCTAAAACACCATATCAGAAAGAAAAATTGGACTATGGTCCTGCTTTCCTTATTTTCTTTTATTTTTCAAAGAAAAAAAATAGAGAATCAAGATTAACTATAATATAAAAATACTGCCAGCCTCACAATGCACCACTACTTAATTTAATTGGAAGTTTGTTTCGGCTCTTTCCCTTTCCTCAATTAGTAATAATAGGTAAGGATGAGGTAAATGTTTTGTTTACATTGTGTTTGTTCACAAAGATTCTAAATTTGTAAGAGCCTATTTGCATATGGCAAGCATTCTTGTCAGACAGCTCTGAATATCTAAGCTTTCTAAAGGCTACATTAACTATTTGAGGTTTTTTAAGAAAAGTTGCAGATACATCCTACCAAACATCATTAACTCTGGGCTCTGCTAGTATTTTTAGTTATTCATTTGCTCAGTTCACCATATGGATATATAGAGATGATATAGATGTAGATATATAGTTACCTAATATGTACGAGGCCCTCTTATTGATTCTGTTTTTATTAGTAGACAAAGGACACAATATATTTTCTGTTAGATTTTAATTCAAGTGAATGAAAACAAAAATAACAATATGAATAATAAATAAATAAAATTCTATAATAGGTTTAGAAGATGAGTGCTGTGGGACTGGATGAGTGGTACCGCAATTATGTAACACCCAAGCAATGCTGGGTCCATAGTGAAAGTCACACGTTTGGTTTCCTGATTGACTTATACACACCAGAGCATGTATATCCATGATCCTGGTTGGCTGGGTAGGCTGGGTGGGCTGGGCAGGGGATAAAATTTCTGTGTGAAACCCTGAGGGTGCTTTTTTCTTTTCTCTTCCACTCTCATGAAGGAATAACACTTTGAAGAAAAAAGTTACAAAGCAGGTGAGGGAATGTGTAGGGATTTTCCTCGACATTTAGCAATAGTGATGAAAATTAGTCATATAGCAAACTAATTATTGGATTGAAAAACTATGGCACATATATACTAAGGAATATTGCACAGCTGTAAGAAACAATGACATCCTATCATTCAATTAAAAATGGATGAATACAGAAGACTTAATGTTGAGCAAAGTGAGCCAGATATTGAAAGATACATATTGTATATCCCCACTTAATTTGTACTAAATGACTGTACTTTACGGCAGAGGTTGAGAGGTCTGACAATGTGATGGTATAGAGGACAGATGTAAGGCTAGAGACTATAAGGGGGGAAGGTGGTTAGTAAAGATTAGGTAACCGATGGTGGGTGTGAAAAAAAAATTTAAGACAATCATATCTGCTTAAAAATGCTATTCATCTGTTAAACTACTCTGCAGATTGTTTCATGAATGCTATATCAAATTATAAAAGTTCAAGTGCAAAAATTTTTGAAGAATATAAATGATAAACTTATGTTTACAAGGAAAAAAAGCAAATTAAAACTTTTTTGTATTGTTTGGAAATATTTCACTCTAGCATGTATCTCTTAATTTATTTGTCATCAAAAGAGCACTTTGTCTAAAAGAAAGGACTAGGAAATGTGCAAAATGTTTACAATCTTTTGTGAAACTATAGTTTAGTTTGTACCTGTAAGTTACTGCTATAAATATTATCTGTATTTTTAGTATATACAACTTTATACTTCTTGTTTCTGTGAATTTGCAACTGAAATTTATTTGGCCAATGTTTTCTGAATGAACTGAGTAAAGCTTCTGTTATAGGGAAAAAATAGAGCTATAATTTAAAGTGCAACCATAATTCAGCAGACTGGCACACAAAAATACATCTCAAAGGGACGAACAGGTCCAATGAATCAAAATATATGAAACTCACATTTTTCAGGGGACTTTCAGCAACTTGCTAAGACAACAACATAGAGTAGAAAGGGAGATCAACAAACAAAGACAAAGAAGCCAGCTAGAGACCACATCCTCGACACTACTGACTTTATGCATCATGTAAAGAAAATACATGGTCAATTTTGCATTAAAGGTCATCTACTGTGGTGATTATTCAGAAAGTGATGAGACTGGAAAAAAAGAATAAGACACTATTGTTAATAGTGCAAGTGAGAATTTGGAAGACCTGAATTAATACAGAGAAGTAGGGCTAACTATAATGAGGGATGAAAATGAAAGCTACTTAAAAGGTAAAAATCTATGAGTCTTTCTCTGTCTCTCCAGTGAGCACACATGCCCTATACCATTAAAAAAAAAAAAAAAACTCTCAAAAAAAAAAATTTTAGTTAAGAGATGAGAAAACAATTTTGGCAAGTCAGAACCAAGGACTAAGTATATAATCCTGAGAGAGTCCAGTGTTAAAACAAAAAGAAGCAGAAAACACCTGACAGGGAGTCTTAAATTAATATGAAATAGAAAAAATATGATAAACAACCATATGATAAAAGTCAAAAGAAAAGAAATATTCAAGATAAAAGGTTTAAAAAAATCAACTGCAAAGAAAGACAAAGGGAAAATAATACCAAAAAGTATTCACTTACTTTGCTAGCTAAAATGTGTATTAATGCAGTATTAAGGACAAAAATCCAAATCAAATGGCCTTAAGCAAGATCAGTATAATGCATATGGTGAATATATCCAGAAGTACTGCTAGAAATGTAAATGATTTAATCACTATGGTGATTGTCTCCATATCTCAGTCCTGATCTCTATGCTGATTTCATGCTTTTGACTATTGCCAAAAAATCTCTCCTGTCTTGCATCTAAGAATTTTCAGGCTTACATTCTCTCAACCTAAAGTCCTATAAAAAGATTTCCTTTTAATATCGTTCTTTTCAATGATCCTGTGATTGTGTTTTCTTGGGTCTAATTGGCTTGACTTTTTTCATAAGCCTATGCTGGAGCAATTAGTTATGAATGAGACATTATTGGTAACTATTGGTGCTCTCCTTGAACTGATCAACTCATTTGAATGTAAGCTCCATTAGGAAAGAGAGTCTAAGATGATACATGGTAGACTGTAGGTATTCAGTAAATAATTGAAAGTTTTAGTTCTGGTTATGGCAGGTTATCATATATCAGACCAATTCAATCAAGAAAAACTATGAATAGTGATGAAACTGGATTAAAAATTTAATACTTTTGCATAAACCCTCTCCTCAGAGAGTTTCTAAGAGACTTTAGTGGCCAAGATCCCATACAAGAGAGAAGGGCAAAGAGGTAAAACCTATATTTAGCACCATTTTTCTCAAGTTATTTGCCAATTCACAAGCAGAAGCTAAGAGGTTGAGAAATTGAAATAACCTTTCTGAAGTCTTATACAACCAGGAAGACAAACATTGGAGTTCAAAATATACTAAGGTGAATAAACCCAGTAAATATCACAGTCTTTCAGCTGATACCACAATATAGCTATACCTTAAAATAAGTTTAAAGTATAAAAATGCCAATATTTTTTAAAATAGTCAATTTCAGATATGAAATGTAGAATTTAGAAGTGGTCATTCTTCTTGCTTAATGTAATTTATATTTATAAAATACAGTCATCCTTTGGTATCCATGATGGATTTGTTCCAGGACCCCAGTGGATAACCAAATCCATAGATGTTCAAGTCCTTTATATAAAATGGCATAGTGTTTGCATATAACCTATGCTCATCCTTCCTTATACTTAAATCATCTTTAGATTATGTCTACTTAATACAACACAAATACTATGAAACAGTTGTAATTTTAGGTTATAATGAAGAGAAAGAAAATGTCTGGTCATGTTTAGGACAGACAGGATCATCAACCACCCCTAACTAAGTAGCACACATCAGCAACAATGTAATATTTTCTATCCATGGTTGGTTGAATCTGCAGAGGTGTAACCCTCAGATATGAAGGACTGACTGTATACCATTCAACATCAGGATACACCCTTTTCAAAATAGATTTTATTTTCTATATAAGTTCTTAGTTCACATCAAAACTGATCACAGAGGTTTTCTATATACTCCCTGCCACCCCCAACATACATAACCTATTTATTCTCAATATCTTCTACTAGACTGGTACATTTATTATAACTGATGAAACTACATTGATATACCATAATCCTCAAATGTCCATAGTGTGCACTAGGATTCGCTCTTGGTGTTGTTGCTTCTATGGGTTTTAGAGAAGTTAATGATATATGCCCTCTGCTGTAGTGGTATACAGAGTAGTTTCAGTGCTCTAAAAAATCCTTCGGGCTTCATTTATTTATACCTTCCTCTCCCTAACCCCTGAGAACTATTGATTTTTTTTTTGGTGGGGGGGGTGGGCGTTTCTTCTCTGCTTTTTCCAGAATGTCATATAGTTGGAATCACGTAGTCTTCTCAGATAGGTTACTTTTACTTAGTTATATACATTTAAATTTCCTCTATGTATTTTCATGGCTCAATAGCTCATTTCTTCTGAGTGCTGAATAATATTTAATTGTCTAGATACGTCACAGTTTAATTATACATTCACATACTAAAGGATGTCTTAGTGGCTTTCAAGTTTGGGCAATTGTGAATAAAGCTGCTATAAACAGATTTTTGTGTGGACATAGTTTTCAATTCCTTTGGATAAATGCCAAGGATCACAATTGCTAGATTGTAAATTATGAATATGTTTAGTTAAGTGGCTGTACCATTTTGCATACTCACCAGTAACACAGAAGAGCTCCTTTTGCTCCACATCTCTGCCAGCATTTGACGTGGTCAATGTGCTGGATTTGATATATGCCCTCTGCTGTAGTGGTATACAGAGTAGTTTCAGTGCTCTAAAAAATCCTTCGGGCTTCATTTATTTATACCTTCCTCTCCCTAACCCCTGAGAACTATTGATTTTTTTTTTGGTGGGGGGGTGGGCGTTTCTTCTCTGCTTTTTCCAGAATGTCATATAGTTGGAATCACGTAGTCTTCTCAGATAGGTTACTTTTACTTAGTTATATACATTTAAATTTCCTCTATGTATTTTCATGGCTCAATAGCTCATTTCTTCTGAGTGCTGAATAATATTTAATTGTCTAGATACGTCACAGTTTAATTATACATTCACATACTAAAGGATGTCTTAGTGGCTTTCAAGTTTGGGCAATTGTGAATAAAGCTGCTATAAACAGATTTTTGTGTGGACATAGTTTTCAATTCCTTTGGATAAATGCCAAGGATCACAATTGCTAGATTGTAAATTATGAATATGTTTAGTTAAGTGGCTGTACCATTTTGCATACTCACCAGTAACACAGAAGAGCTCCTTTTGCTCCACATCTCTGCCAGCATTTGACGTGGTCAATGTGCTGGATTTTGGCCATTCAAATAGGTGGGTAGTAGTATCTCATTGTGGTTTTAATTTGAATTTCTCTGATAAAATTTGATGTGAAGCATCTTTCATACGCTTATTTGCCATCTTTTTATGTTCTTTGGTGAGTGTCTGTTAAACGCTTTGGCCCATTTTTTAATCACATTGTTTTTTAATTTATCACACATCTTTTTCAAGCAGCCACAAATATTATACCATGATAGTCTATATTCTGGACCATAAAGCAAACCTCAAAACAAATATAAGAGAACTTAAATTGTATGTGTTCTCTGACTACAGCAGAATCAAATGAGAACTCTATAAAACAAAGACACAGAAATTTTCAAATACCTGATAACTAAACAATGCACTGCTAAATACACTACGAGACAAAGAAAAAAATGTCAAGGAAAAAGTAAATGTCATTGCATCATATTTGCATTATTAATTATTGGGTTTATCAGGAAAGTCATGATGCATTTTTGCATAGAAAAATGTGTCATTACTTTCCCAATAACCTAATAATTGTCGAGGAATTTAAAAAACAAATATGATTTATCTTTCTTCTATTAATGGCAATCCTGGAACTTCTCGCTTTCTGACATAGTTCTTCATCACACTTAAAAAATTTTACAAGCATTCATTATCTCATTGAAGACTGTTTCTTCGAGATAGGAAAGTTATTTAAGAAGTTAGATTTGAACCTTCCTATTGACTTCAAATATTTTATAGACTAGAGTTGCATAAAATACTTAAAGTCAAGCCATTGTAAAGAGTAATTAGCCTGATAAGTTCTCCATAAGTTATCATTACAGTATTTGAAGTTCTTTTTTGAAGATACCCTGCCTCCACATTCCTCATATTCAAATTATTAAGCAGCTAACCATGAGAACAGAAACAAGAGGAATGGGAAATTAGCCAAGTTATTAGCATTAACCAGCATTCTCTGCATAGTCACAGAGGGACCAGGACTAGAATATTGAGGAAGCTGATTCTAAAGCAGCAAATCTTACTTGGATTCACCAAAGCCTTCATTATTATTATTTTATACATTCAATCACTATACACCACTACAACTTGTAAAGTGAATTTACCCAACATGAATACATCACACCAGTCCACTTGAAGATATCATACACATTATCATCATTGGACAATCATCCTTTTCTGTGTCCCTTAGATGTCTTACCTCTCATTCTCCTTGATTCCTTTGCTCTCACCCTCCCCCATCTCCCACCCTCTTCCCACACTATCTCCAGTATCTGTAACCATTTTCTGTGCTTCTATCTCCTCTAATCTTCCCGTTTCTGTTGAAGAGTGCAAACAGCCAGTAAATAGTAAATGGAGACATACAGTGTCTCTCTTTCATAGCCTGCCTTACTTCACTCAGCAGAAAAACTTTCATACTCATCCACTTTCTATCAAATGACAGGGTCTTGTTGTTTTTTATGGCTGAGTAGTATTCCATAGAGTATATCTACCACATATTTTCAGTCCATTCATCTGTCCATGGTCATTCTGGGTTGGTTCCATGTTTTGGTGATTATAAATAATACTGCAATAAACATTGGTGTACAAGTACTTTTCTGACTGAACATTCTCCTATCCTTTTGGTAGATACTCGGAAGTGGAATTACAGGATCATATGATAGTTCTATCTGTAGGTCTTTGAGAAACCTCCATATTGTTTTCACAGTGGCTGTACTAATTTACATTCCCATCAGTAGTGTAGGAGAGTTCCCTTTTCACCACAGCCTCATCAGTACTTATAATTTTTCTTTTTTAATCTTAACCATTCTGACTGGGGTTAGGGGGCATATCATTGTGTTTTTGATCTACATCTCCCTCAAGATGAGGGATGTTGAGCATTTTTCACATGATTTTTGGCTGTTCATATGTCATTCATAGAGAGTTATTTATTCAGCTCATTTTCCCATCTTTTAAATGGGTTGTTCTTTTTTTTTTTTTTCTTGTAAGCCACTTGGGTTCTCTGTGTATTCTGGTTATCAGTCTCTTCTCTGAGGCACAGTTTACAAAAATATTCTCCCATTCTGAGGGTTGTTGATTCATATTAATTCTTGCAGAAACTTCTTAATCTGATGTAATCCCACTTGTCTATTTTTTAGATTATTACTTACGCTTTGGGGGTCTTATTTAAGAAATCTTTGCCTACTCCAGTATCTCTCAGAGTTTTTAACTACCTCTAAATGCTTATAGGAAAAAAAATCATTATCCCAAACCACTGGGAGGAATGTAGCTTGTTTTGAATGGTTCAATTTTTTTTTAATTGCCCAGAGGGCATATATACTTGCCAGAAAGAGAGAGAGAGTAAGCACCACTGTCATGGGGCATGATTACACCATAATTCCTTTTCTTCCATTTGTCCATCATGACAGGATTTGGGGCATGAACGCACATGTGCCCAGCGTGCTTTTTCAAACTGCTGAATTCAGGATTCAAAACAAAGTCAGCCATATGGGATCTAGCTCCCTTAACTACTATGCCATGGGATGGACCAAGTGGCCCATATTTTTAATCACTACAGTGGTACATTGCACATTCCATTGCATGGAATAAACATGACTACTCAACAAAGCAGTTATACAAACTTTACTAATGAGGCAAATCTAATAATGAGCGGTCAGCAAAGTGACCTGCAGGGTGCCTTTCTAATTTAAATTTCCAAAATTTAATAAATGGTACTAAATGTTAATGATAATGATATGTGTGTGGTCCCTTATAGTTCAAAAAGTACCTTCACTCCAATTACTGCATTTTATTCTTAAAATCACCTCCATGAAATAGTTATTCTATTTCATGAGACACCAAGTTTCTAAGAGGCGAAGTGACTCCAGAAGATTCTCTAGCCAATGAGTGGTGGTACATGTACTTGGACACAGATCTATGTACAAATCTCTGAGTCTCTGCAAAGGCCGCATCCTAGTAATAATATTCTTGGTGCCAGAACAACAGAAATCAAGTAATTCTTTTGAAGAAGTATGATTGCCTCTAAGTTCTCTTATCTACAATCCAATCGTTTTACCAAGTGGCTTGGTTATATAATAAATCTGAGAACTGGACAGTCTGGGGATGGTAAGAAGATCCTCATTTATTCAATTACCTGCAATGGCACTACTTCTCTTTATTTTTTATGGACATGCAGTGCATTCTTTCATAGACTTCAGGCACATTTACACAGCATATTAATAAAAGACAGAGCCTGACACCAAGGATTACAGACTCAGTATGTAAAACAAAAGTAAACAGAGAAGATATGCTCTTACAGAGACCTACACACACACACACACACACACACACACACACACACCATCTGCTGGCATCTGAATGAAAAGAAGCCACCTCCTTACAAACACAGCCAAAATGCCATGGTAAGGAGGTAAGATGTTGTTTTCTTAAGAAGCAGAAAATCTGTAGGAAATCATTTTCCAAAGCCTAGGATTGTACTCCATACAAGTTTCTGACTTTTAAAAATATATTATTAATAGCTTTTTAAAAACACCATTTTGTGTTTGGCACTGAACTAAGGGAAACACATATAATATGCCTGCTCATCAGAAAAACAGGTATTTTCATTCACATTTAACAGAAATGTAGACTAAGATTCTAAGAAGTTAAAATGATATATTCCAAGATATTATAGCAGTAACTGGGATTCCAGTCTAAGTATGCTGGCCTACAAAGTCAATTTTCATCATACTACACTATCATACCTTAGTTTGTTTTAATTGGTGTTATCTCTCAGGTTTGTCCATCCTTTCTCATAGATAATTAGCAGACAATAGAGTTATAAAAGGTAGAGTTACTTTGTTATGTTCCTATTCTGTCATTTGATAGTAAGAGAAAGGGGAAGACTCTCCTTCAAGGAGATACTCATACAGCTATCCCAAATGTAAACAAAGTGTCATCTATGCATGGTAGTAATGGCATAAAGATAAACTTATAGAACTATGTTATAGAACTGAGAGACTAGAAATAAACCCATAAATCTATGGCAAATTGATTTTAACAGGGGCACCAAGATCATTCAATAGGTAAATACTCTCTTCAACAAATTATGCTGGTATATTGGATAACCACATGCAAACTAATGAATCTGAACTCATACTTCACACCATACACAAAAATTAACCCAAAATGTATCAAAGACCTAAATGTAAGAGATTAAATCAAAGAAATAAAAACAAGAATCAAGGGAAAAAAAAAAAAAACAGGTGAATCTGCATGACTTGGATTTTACAATGGATTCTGAGTAATGGACCCAACAGTTTGAAATTCATGCCAGGCACATGTGCATGTATGCCCAAAATCCTGAGAGAAAAATGGAGGAGAAGGGATTGCAGTTTGGCCATCCTCCTGGGGTGTGATTTCTCACTTTCTGTCTCTTTGGCAAGCACATGTGCCTGATAGCAAAAATTCCTTAAATAAATAAATAAATAAATAAATAAGAATGTGATCAAATAACATTATGCAATCAAAAAAACAAAAACAAACTACAGAAGGGGAAGAAATATTTAAAGGCTATATATATGATAAGGCAGAAAGAAAGAAAGAAAGAAAGAAAGAAAGAAAGAAAGAAAGAAAGAAAGAAAGAAAGAAAGAGAGAAAGAAAGAAAGAAAGAAATTTCAGCAACTAAAAAGCACACAATCCAGTTTAAAAATGGGCAAATTACTTGATAGGTATTGACTAATAAGCATGTGAAAAGATATGCAACATCATTGACCATTAAAGAAAAAAACCATAATGCAAATCTAAACCACAATGATATACTGCTTCTCATCCACTAGGTAAGGTGTTAAGAAACTAAAATAATCAAAATATAAAATAAATGTTGGTGAGGATGTGGAGAAATAAGAATCTTCACATATTCTTAATGGGACTATAAAACAGTACAGGCAGTATATAAAACAGTTCAGTGATTCCTCAAAAGGTTAAACACAGAATTTCAATAATTGAGCAATTCTATTCCTAGGTATATACACAAAGAACTGAAAACAGATACTCCAATAACTATTGCTCTTAAATTTCATAGCAGCACTGCTTACAATAACTGAAGGGTGGAAACAGTCCAAATGTTTATCAACATGTGAGTGAATAGGCAAATATTGGTACACACATAAAATGTAGTATTATTCAGTCATAAAAAGGAATGAAGTGCTAATATATGTGATAACTTGGATGAACCTTAAAACATTATGCTAAGTTGGGACCAGCAGAGGGAGTAATGGTTAGGTTGCTGGATTCCAACATAGTTGAATGTATTTTGAGTCCTGGACCTGGCGGCTTAAAATTCACACCGGGTGTACGTGTGTGTGTGCCCAAAATCCCTAGAGGAGAATGAAAAAGAAGGGATTGAGGCATGGCCATTCCCCTGGAGGTGATTTCTTGCTTTCTATCTCCATCTCTTTGGTGAGCTCATGCACCCTCAGGCAAAAATCTCTCTAAAATTTTTTTAAAATAAAAAAAAAAAAAATTACACTAAGTGAAAGAAGACAGACACGGAAGGTCACGTTTTATTATTTCTTTTATGTGAATCATCAAAACTAGGCAAATCCTTAGAGACAAAAAGCAATGGTGGTTGCCAAGGAGTGGGCGTAGGGAGGAATAAAGAGTGATTATTTATTAGTACAGAATAGGGGTTTTCTTCAAGGGTGTTGAAAGAATTTTAAAGTAGAGAGAGATGGTAGTTTCACAACATTATAAATGTATTAAATAACACTGACTGTACTATTTAAGAAGGTTAATTATATGTTAAATAAATTTCATCTCAATTGTAAAACATAAGTCACTTGGAGCCAGCAGGTGGTAGAGCGGTTGAGTTTCTGGCTTCCCACACAGCCAACCATAGTTCAAATTCCGGACTTGGTGGCTTGAAAAATCAAGCCAGGTACATGTGTGCATGCCTAAAATCCTGAAAGGAGAATAACTGAGAGGAGGTTGTGGCATGACCATTGCCTCTGGTGGGTAATTCTCACTTTCCCTTTCTCTGTCTCACTTTGTCTTGTTCTAGCAAGCACATGCACCTTATTGAGGGGAGGGGGACCTCTCTAAACTCAAACGTGAGCTCAAAAACCTTTGGTATTTTATTTCCAAGATAAATTTGAGTAGAATATGATCTCTGTGTTTACTGTCATAGTTTCATCTAAATCCCTTGCTTTAATGTACCCCCTTGTTCACCACTATAGCTAAGTCTCAGGAAGATCAAACACCCAGTCCATTTAGTTCCTATATGTTTAAGTATGTACAAATATAAATCTTATACTAATAAAATGTCCATATATCATCAAACTTTCAATATGACTTTTTTTAAGGTTTGAAGTTTTCCTCAAGAGAATTGTGAGAAAAGCTTTGATAATCAAATCTCTTTTGATTTTATCAGAGCCTGAGAAAATGACCAACCTCAAAGAGAAAAATATCAATATCTAATTGATTTTGTTGGCATTCAAACTGTATCACAGAAAAGCTAAGGAAACTATATTTGCTTTGACCAAAACTTTTTGCAACTATAAAATAAGATAAAAGGTACAATAGGGATAATTCAAAATTCATAGGACTATTCATCACATCAGCAAACAGCATCATCACACGGTGCTACCACCTTGGAATTAACAACCGCTAAAGAGGATATGGTTCTTACAGACTGGCAGCTGTAGGGCATAGCTAAATATAGCCTCAAAATTTGATTTTTTTTATTTTAAAAAATGAAATCCAATCTATGTTATCTTTTCTTTTATATATGAGGTCATATATGTAAAAGTGTTTTGTGAAAATACAAAAACAAAACACTATAGGATAATATCACTTATGTGTTCTTTTTAAAAACCAGGGACAAAAAAAAATGAACAATTAAAGCTGCTGGATGGTGAAATGAGAATTTTATCAAGTACAGTCATCCCGTGGATATCCACCAAGGGTTGGTTCCAGGACTCTCATCTCTCTACTCCCTCATCCTCCCCTACCTTTCCACAGATACCAAAATCCACAGATGCTCAAGTCCCTTATGTAAAACAACAGAAAGTATTTGCATATAACCTATAAATATGATCATGGATACTTCAAATCATCTCTAGATGATGTAAGAAATTTTAGCATCAAATATAAAGGGAACATATATAGATAAACTACTTTGGTATTTCTTCTTTAGGGGCCACTTCTTCTCCCATTTCATACAGTTGGTTGAACTATGGATGGGGATCTCTAAGATATGGAAGGTTATATATATAACAGGTACCACATATAAAAAGATAAATAAGGAAGTCTTTAACTTCAAGATGCTCTCAGCATGATTAAGTGTTACAACTTAAAGACAGGATGCAGTCAGAGGGCTGATGCAATATGATGAATATGAACAGAGAGAGTCGGAACAAACCAAGCACCCTACAAAACGTCAAGACGTCATTTAAAACATTACCACAGTCCTGAGGAGAGTTAAGCAAAAAAAAAAAAAAAAACCCAGAACCTCAGGCTGAGTGCAAACCAGACAACCAGACAAAAGCATAGAGTCAAAATGTTGTATGGGGAGAAATGTAAGTAATCTCAATAGAACAAAGAAGGAAGAGTGCCATAAACTAAAGCTAAAAGGTTAAATAAAGATCAAATCATGAAGATTAGATGACTCCATACGGAATATGTCCTTCATCTTGAATATATTTAATAAGAATAAAATATTTGAACATGTTAGAATTCTGATAATTTTTTAAAGAATCATTTTATTTAACTTCATTTATTTAGACCAGAGAGGGAGAGAGAGAGAGAGAAAGCCACCAGGTCTGGGACTCCGACCGCAGTCAGCCACGTGGGAGTCCAGCACCCTTAACCACCACACCACCTGCTGGCCCCGAAACCTAATCATTTTTGTTGTTGGGTATATAATCTGGATTGTGGCTTTGGCACATAGGTTGGAGAGAAATCCATTTCTAACAAGACTGGTGACTATGGAAGACAGCCCAAAAATAAGTTACATTTTCAACAAGGACTGCTGACATTTACATTTTTAATAATGAATTAGTTGGCATTACAAGGGAAACTAATGTGAACTAGATGGTGGCACAGTGGTACAACTCAATACTCTGAGACAATCTTATACGACAAAGTTTCTAGTTCAAGTCTGGAGACATTTCTGAGTACAATGAGCATGTGTGCTCATGACTTGGGGCTGGTTGAAGGCTGGGGTGGTTTACAATGTTGAGATCCTTCAGGGGTTTCTCTCTCTTTCTCTCTCTCTCTCAGAAGAAATAAAGTTTTTAAAAAGGGAAACTGAGGCCCAAAATGTCAACAGAGCATAATGTGTAAATATAAGTGAGCTCTGAGACCTTCATTCTCTCAAGGGTTTGGATGCATCTTCTAATGCTGAGTTCTCATACATCTGGGTATTAACAGGTCAGACACTAATATCTACCACGAACAAGAGAAAAGGCTTGGTGTCCGGTAAATATAGGAGGTCACACAAGTAATTCTCAATGAAGCAAAAACTCCCAAAAGCGAGACATGGCCAGGAAGGAACTAAAAAACAGAGATAAAAATTAAGAAGAGTGGGCCAGACAATGGCACAGTGGTAATGTAATGCTCTACAATGCTGGCTCCACATGGGAGGATCTGAGTTCTTATCCCAGGGCCACCTTGTACATGCAATGCACATGTCTGTTCTCATAGTCCAGGCTGACTGAGAGGGTGGATCATGGTATGGGGACCCTTTTGAGAGTAGCTCTCTCATAAATAATTTTAAAAGCAAACTTTAAATAAAATTAAGGAGGAGTTTTAAACAGTTTTAACTTTTGGTAATAAAAGTTTTTACGAGACCAACCTCCTACTAAGAACTATGGTACTGGATAAATAAAACAAACAGCTATTCAAAATCATCAGGAAGGAACCAAAGCAGCTGAGACTTTATGTGCCCAGGTTCTAAGAAAAAAGAAAAATCTCATTAAAAGTGAGCTTGAGGGTGGGCCCTGTAGCACAGCAGTTAAGCACTGTGAAGAGGAAGCCAGATTCCACATGGGTAACCATGGTTTTAATCCCACATGTGTCAAGGATCCTGAAGGACAGAGAATTGGAAGAAAAGGATTGTGACATAACCAGGTCTCATTTACTCTAGAGATTTGTAAATATCTACAGGTAAAACAATACACTGTGGCTCAAATCAGAGACTTTCAGGAAGATGAAGTAAAAGCAATCAGTTTAGTTTTCCCCTGAAATCAAGAGACAAAATACAAAATATAAAAAAAAAAAAAGACTTTCAAGATAGTCTAGGCAAAAACAAATAATAACAATCCCTAAGAGATGTGAAACAAATGAGGTTACATCTTCATTTATCCCTGTTTATGGCATAGAGGGAATTTCCAGACTATAACCCAAGAAGGTATAATTCCAGTAGAGCTCATCAATTGTTACCAATACATATGACAACAAGGAAATATTGTTTTAACTATATTTTCCTTTATTATGGGTGAGATTAAATATCTTTTCAAGAACTATTGAAATATCTTTGTTCTTTGGTCAGTCTTCTGCCAACTTTCTTAAGAGGTCTATAGAAAGGCTTATAACTTCCTACGAGGTCTTTTTCATCTCAGCTTTTTGGTTCTACATTAATTAGGGATCATCCCTTTTATCTCAGCTATATGCTTTAAACACATAATTTTATTTTTTCATCAAACCTTTTCTACTTGTATGTATCAAATGTATTAAATTTTTTACTGAATTTGGATTTGGGGACATAGAAAGTCCTTGCCTACAGCAATTTATTCATGTTTTATTGTAGTAATTATATGCTTCAATGATTTTAGATTATATCACTTATCATTTGGAGTTAAGTTTTTTGTAAACTAGAACTATAGATTTCATTTTTTACTGTCTTTTTTTCCTTCAAATGTCTATCCAGTGATCTGAGAAGCATTTATGAAAAAGTCCACCTTTGAGCTGGCTCTGGCCTACTAGTTACAAGAGCCAGATCTCACATGGCAAACAATAGTTTGAGTCCCAGTTCCAGTAGCTTAAAAAACATGCTGGGCATATGTGCATGCATTCCCTAAATCCCAATTGGGTAGAGAAATTTATGAGAAGGTATTGAGGCATGGCCACACCTTACTGGGAGTGCTTTCTCCCTCTCCCTCTCTCTGTCTAGCAATATGATCTCTAATATATATATATATTTTAAGTACACAATTCAGGCTGGTCCTATAGTACAGTGGTTAAGCACTGTGCTTGGGAGCTGGATCCTGCATGGCTGACCACAGCTTAAAAAACAAACCAGCCTTGTGTGTGTGTGTGTGTGTGTGTGTGTGTGTGTGTGCCCCAAATCATGATCATGATGAAAAGAAAGAAGGAAAAAAGGATTGCAGATGGCTACACCGCACTGGGGAGGCTCTCTCTCTCTCTCTCTCTCTCTCTCTCTCTCTCTCTCACACACACACACACACACACACACACACACACACACACTGGCAATTGGGAAAAAAAAGTCCAGCTTTGCCCAGTAATTTAAGATCTCACCATCATAAACCAAATTTCCATATTTTAATTGGGCTTCTTTCTGGACTTCCTATTGTATTCCACTTACCTAACTAGCCATTGAATAACTAGTAGCACACTATTTTCACAAGACAAATATCAAGTTTTAATATAAGTTTTAATAACTGGCAGGACTAACTTTTATTTTTCAGTGTTTCCCTGGCTATCATTGCATGTTTACATTTCAATATTAGCTTAACTATCAACTTACCTAATTCCATTTAAAAAGTGCCATTTTTACTGGAATTGCTTTAAATCCATAAATTAACTTAGGGAGAACTGATCCCTTATGACTTACCCTGTTCTGTAAATATAACGAGGTTGATTGGTCATCATGAAATAACCTAAATTCGGTAACAAAATAAAAATTATATTCCTTAAGAATTTTATGCATTTTTAATAGCTGCTTTCACACTACAATAGCAGAGTTAATTAGTTGTGACAGAGACTCAATGGCCCGCAATCCTAAATATCTATCTCTTAACAGAAAAAGCTTACTGACTTCTGCTTTACTTAACTTTTATAGATTTTGAAAGTTGTGCAAATATATGTGCTTGTCATTTTCTTAACTAGTCACACACCCTTTAGAGAACTGAATTATATAAATTTAATTTCCTTAAAGGGACATATTCTTAAGAGTCATAGAATGGAGATGCTAAAACAAGCAACATTACACATAACTCTATTTTTCTGCCGGTAAGAAAAAGGTAAGTAATATGTTTAAATGCCTACTCTAAGATAGCATTTGGAACTTTGCCCGTATTATAATGTTCTGTACAAAAACTTCAAAGAAATTTGTGTTATTATAACAGATGAGGACACCAATGCTGAGAAAGTTTGCTTACTTCATTCAAGATTTTTTGCTACTGGGACCAGCAGTTAGCGTAATGGCTATGTCGCTGGACTCCCATGTAGTTGACCGCGGTTTGCATCCTGGACCCGGTGGCTTAAAACTCACGCCGGGAGCATGTGCATGCATGCCCAAGATCCTGAGAGGAGAACAGAGGAGAAGGGATTGTGGTGTGGTCATCCCCCCGGGGGGTAATTTCTCACTTTCTGTCTCTCTGTCTCTCTCTCTGTGTCTGGCGAGCGCACGCACCCTATAGCAAAAAAAAAAACTCTCCAAAAAAATTTTAAAAAGAAGATTTTTTGCTACTATGAATAAATTTATAAAGTGATATTCTATCTCAAGCCTCTCGGTATTCTACCAGATATTTTCTGTTAATTTATGAATGTGGTTTGGGCAAATTATGCAGCTAGTTAAAAGAACATTAGAGACCCTTCAAGAATATTACACTTTTCTGAGATGAAATAGTGGTGCAGCACAACACTCTGTAAGGCTGACCCAGATGGAAGAGTTCCAGGTTCACATCTGGAGAGCTCCGAACATGTTGGGCATGCATGTGCCCATAATCTGGGACTGGCAGAAGCTAGAGGTAGATTGTGCTATCAAGATCCTTCCCTCACAATAAATAAATAAACTTTTTTTAAAAAAGAATATTACACTTTTCTATTTGAACTTGCTTTTATTTCTGATTAATTTCAACCACTTCATTCTACACCACACACTCTCAGCCCTCTTTTATTTATGTGCCCAATTTTCATAAAAGAAAAGTATGCCTGTGTGAAGGAACACCAAGCCAAGCATTTTCTTTCTTTTTTTTTTTTTTTTTACTGAAAACTAGTTTTATTTTAAAATGAAGTGCATAGCACTCATCTAGCTCCATTGGTGTAGACTTCAGCACCATACTTGCTATTGTCAATTAATGTCATGACATCCATTTTGGTTTGCAGTCTGTACTTGAGTAGTGTTTATTTAGTGGACTTTGGTAAAGCCCTTTATACGTATCATTTTCTTCACAGTACATACTTAATCATGGTCCAGTAATCTCAAGGAAAAACAAAACCAAAAAACCCCCACTTTAAAGACTAACCAATAAATGAAACGAAACAAAGCCCACACAACTCCCTCCCACTCCACCATCCCCTGAAGCTAGCAGTTGTGAGTTATATTTATATTGAAACCTACCGTTTTAAAAATAGTTCTAGCTCTCCAGTCACCGCCCCCCCCATCTCGGGTATGCAGCAATAAGTAATCAATTATTTTATTCTGTCTCCCCAAAAGATTAATCCAGTGTTCCTTACCTTTTTTTTTTAAATACCACAAGCCAAGTATTGTCAAAATACACTGTCAGATGGGGGAAGTGAAGAGAAGGGGATAGAGAAAGATAGCAAGAGAACAATAGAGAGGCAGAACAGTAGTGAAAATCAGATATGGCTTATTATCTGTTGATGATGACATGTATAGTATTCTCAACTGGATTGGTCTGAGAAGTATTTCATGATGTGTAAAGTCTTTTTACAAGCAAAATGAGAAATAGTGATTGACTGTTTTAAAAAATAAGTAGACTAATAATAATAATGATTGGGGAAAACATAGAAAAAGATATGGAATGTTGAAGCGGGGAGATAAATGTCTCTGTATTGACTGACATGCATGGCATTCCCTTTTGAAAAAGCAATGTAATACACTGTAAAGTTATATGTAATCCAATGTAATATAAAGAAGATTATGATGATAATAAAAATAAAAAATAAAAAAATACACTGTCAGCTACATCAGGAAAACTGAACCTCAGGGATCAACCTGTCTTTCTCACAAAGAACTATCAAATTTAGCTTCTGCTTTGGTCTAAGCGCAAGAGCCTAAGACCTAGAATAATTATGTTTGTGAAGTCTTCTTTTTGTGTCATATATCACCAAGCCTCACAAATCGATAAGAGTAAAAATGTCTGTGCCCCGCCCCAGCCACATACACACACACAATATGTACAGATTTGCCAAAGCAAAATGTGGTTGCCCTCTGTTCAGAGGCCTTTGGAAAGGAGACAGTAGGATGCTTAGACGCTACTCCCACAATAAAGTTACCTGAAGCAAAATGTGTGTCTGAGTCGTCTGACAGCCATTGTAATGTAAGTTCCTCATTGCAAAACAATCAATCCTCCTCCTCACCTCAATTAAAGATGTGTTTCCCTAGGTTTGGCCTTTAAGTATAACCATGAACCACTAAGTTCATTCTTATTGCACAAAGCGATTTCATATGGGAGAAATGGGCATTGAAAAAAAGTCTAGTTTGGGCACCAGTTGAGTACTACACATTTGAAGACTCTGTCTAAGCAGACAGGATTCTTTGGCTAAAAACTGCTATTTTTAAGTGTTTTGGGAATTCAGAGAGGTAAACATAAAATCCTGCTTCCTTGATTCTTCAAAAATTATTTTTCTTATAGTTTAAGCAGTTGCTACTCAGAGTATATTTTGCTTAAAGTGGAAAGCAAAGAGACATAGCAGATGTCCTGCAATGTTAGGAGGGCAGGATATTTCAGAATTATAAGTGGGACAAGAAACTGGATCATTTCCAAATTTGAAAATTCTATTGGATCCTGGAGGCTTCAAAGGTAACTCAAGACCCCCAAAGTGCTTGAAAAAAAAGAACATTCACATGCATACAGAAAAGACACAATGTAGCTGAGTAAAAGCTAAGTACTTTTTACCATGACAACTACCTGCCCAGTGAACACATCATGATTTTTAAAATTTATAATTATGTTTATAATAATTCAGAGAATCATACTACTTTTTTAAAAATTCTGATGACCTTCAGGAAATACATTGATACTTAGTATATAAATATTTCCATCCTTCTTATGCCTAGTGAGGACCCCCTTGAAACCATCCTTGGCAGGTTTATCCATATCAGCAGTCAACAAAACAAAGACCATTGTTTAACATTGGCACAAAGGTGGCTGATGGGAATTGTCATATATTTGAATAGTGTATTGAAGCTGATGGTCCCAGGTCCCTTTACATAAGGAAAACCTTAGTTCGAAGGTAATTTTTTTTTATGGAACATTACAATACAAATGGAAGAAGAACTATGGAAACCATGAGCTGAAAAACTCTCAGGTCTCTGCTACTGGAAGGGAAAAATATTCTTCAAACAAAACATTAAGCTGTCAGGTCTAAAAGAAATGGTGTACTCTCCTAAGGGTATAACTCTCAATTAGACAGTGGTTTATGCACTCTAAGACTATGCTTGAATAAGAATGCTAAGTGGGAAGTATTGATCAGAAGGATAATCTATGGGAGGATGAGAGGAAGGCATTAAGTTAGCTACTGGAATTACAAGGAGTTATGTAATAAATTTAAGAGAGAACATTTAGTTCTGACAAACTTTGTGGAAGACAGAATCAAAACAAGGAAGGAAAATAGGTTGTACCACCCAGTAGCTTGCATTTTTTAAAAACCACAGGCATGAAAGTAGCCAGGAGCATAATGGGATTCTAACTACATAGGTATAAAAGTATTGGTTAAAGCTGCACTGGACATATTCCTCTTTTAGATGTCTGTGAAAGGTAACCTCCATTTATAATAATGGAAATAAATTTTTTTTAAATTATGCATACAATTGAAATAAGAAGTAAAAGGGGAGAGGACCTCACAAAGCCAAGTAGGCTCCAAGCATGGAAAGGTATAAAAGAGTTTGTGAAACTTTGTTCCTGAAAAAGAAAAAGGCCAATAAAAGAAAAAGCATTAGGCCATCCTGTGACATAGTGGCTAAAATGACATGGCCAACTTGGCGGTTTGAGTCCTTTACCTGAAGGCTTGAACAACATGCTAGGGGAACCAGCAGTTGGTGTAATGGATATGTTGCTGGACTCCCATGTAGTTGACCGCAGTTCGAGTCCCAGACCCAGTGGCTTAAACTCACGGCAGGCATGTGTGCATGTGTGTTCAAGATCCCAAGAGGAGAATGGAGGAGAAGGGATTGTGGTGTGACCATCTCCACTGGGGGGTGATTTCTTGCTTTCTGTCTCTCTGTCTCTGTCTTTCTGGTGAGTGCACGTGCCCTAGAGCAAAAAACTCTCAAAAAAAAATAAAAAAAAGAAAAGAAAAGAAAAAAGAAAAACACACTAGGTTTGTGTGCATGTGTTTCTAAAGTCCTGAGAGGAGAATGGAGGAGAAGGGATTGTGGCATCACCATTCACCCTGGGAAGGGGGTAAGGGGTTTTCTCTCTCCCTCTTCTCTCTTTCTCTCTATCTTTCTCTCTCTCTCTCTCTCTCTCTCTCTCTCCCCTTCTCTCTCACCAGAGCATGCATGCACCCTAGAGCAAAATTAAAGAAAAAAGAAAGTACATAAGACTTATGTAAGGAAAAAATAAATAAAATTTAACCTATTTATGAGAAGAAGCTTCCAGGTTTTGCTGACATTTTGTTTCTCCTGGTACTAGTCAAAGTAAAGTGAATAATCAGTCACATATGTTTCTATCCATGATGTCTCACCCAATCTATATCTATTGGCCCCATAGGAAAAAAAAAAAAAAAAAAAAACCTAGAAATTAAGAATCCTGGTCAGGTCTGGGAAAAGACAGATGTATACCTTACTAAAGCTTTGAATGGTTAAAGGTATGGGATCAGCAGATTGTGTAATGGCTATGTCGCTGGACTCCCATGTAGTCAAATTGTGGTTCAAGTCCTAGACCCAGTGGCTTAAAACTCAAGCCAAGTGTGTGTACATGCGTGCCCAAAATCCTGAGAAAATAATGGAGGAGAAGGGATTGTGGTGTGGCTATCCCCCCTAGGGAGTGATTTCTCGCTTTCTGTCTTTCTGGCAAGTGCACACGCCCTATAGCAAAAACCTGTAAAAAAAAAAATAATAATAAAGAGGTAACATCCATAGCATGCTGCTGGGATTGTTTCCCTAGACCTATACTCATAAACATATTTGCCCAACCCAAACAGGCAGCATAGAGAGAACAAAAAGAAAATGTTACCAAAATGTAATACCAAGATTTATAGAGAATCTAGTTTCCTTTATGTATCAGACTTAAGGAGAAACTCTGATTCTGCCATTTATTCACTTAGCCTTTGTCAAACTACATTATATCTCTAAGCCTCACTCACTCACCTATGTAATGGAAGTAATAATTATACTCAACTTCCAAGTAGGTTGTATGCATAAAAGAAAATAATACAGTTAAAGTTTATATAAATTCTACAGAAATTCGTTGTCATTACAAACAGCAGCATTTGTTACATATAGCACTCATTTTTTACCTGAGCATGTAATTTTAACTCCTTAAATGTAGGAACCATATCTTCTCTATCAGTACATATAGTCCCTATGATGTTTGTCAGCCAGTAATAGAGAAAAAGAGAACCTGAGGATGTTTTTGATTGATAGCCTTAGTCTTGTTGAAAGGAGGGACACTTTATTAAGATTGAGAATAAGAGAGGCTGAAGAGAGAGGAGCATATTTGCGTACTCAGTGAGGCAAATGAGAGCTGAAATGAACCAAAATCAAATAAAGGTGTTAAAGGGATGCAAAAGGCTCAGCTTGAGTCATTATAAATCAGCCTAGAAGTTGAAGCGTGAGAAAGAAGGGAAAATGAGCTTATACTTACCCTTCACCAGAAGATAGCAACAATTTGATGGGTATAAGAAAATCAAGTGAACAATCAGAAAAGAAATGAAACAAGTCTCTAGGCTCTTAGAATAGGGAAATTTGGGCATTTCATGAAAGGTATGCTTAATAAATGGAAGAAGAGATGTGAAAAGCATGAGCTGGGAGAGGCTATGGGTAGAAAACAAAAAAGTAACGGGAGTCTAAACTGTTGAGGAGGTGAAATCATACCTGATGAAAAATTCAGGAGTGAGGGAAGACCTAAGGGCGCATAAAGTTAAAAAGTGCAGAATTCTTCTAGCTTCAGCTTTGATAGGTAAAGACATTGTAACGGCCTATGTAATTACAGAGGGCTCATCTGGATAATCCAGCATAATCTTTCTGTTTCAAGATCCTTAACTTCATTTCATCTACAAAGTTCTCTGTGCCATGCAAAGTAACTTACTCATAGGTAAAGGGATAGGGTATAGCCATTGAAAACCATTATTCTGCCTGTCCTACCAGGTCATCAGAATGGCAATGCCTGAAGTAAATGGGTCTGAATGGAATCTCTAAGTGTCTCACATATTAGTCTGGTTTGGAAAAAGCATGTGAGATTTTCTTACTCTTCCCAGAGGATCTCGAGCATGATTAAGGGAAAAAAAGGCTGACTGTAAGAGACTCAAGATTGTGATGAAGAGCCCGTTGAGTGTGTATAGTTTGGCACACAGACAATGACCATAGAAAGACAATGAACATAAGCAGTAGATAAGTTAAAGAAGTCCTTCTCTAATAACCATGCTAAATTACTTATAGCTCAATGGATGCCAGCAATGAACAAAAGATCTCCACAGATGAAACCCCTGCTTCTCCCACCCCATAGCATAAGCTCCTAGAACTAAGATTTCATTGATGTGTGTATATGAATGTTCTCATTTCATTGAGTTCATTTCATGGAATAACTGAGCTTACACAGAAATGATGAGATTAAGTTAATTTCCATTGGCAGATTGTAGGCAGCAAATAAGTTATTATTTATTTGTTTATTTATTTATAAGTAATGTGGGGGTTTTTTTATCTGAATGAAGTGACTCTGAAACATGTTTTCACTTTGCAACATTAGTTTGAAAGATAAACAGAATAAAGTGATGTTTCAGCCCATCATGTTAGACTGTGTGACCTTAAGCATATGATGTAACACCTCTAAACCTGAGTGTTTTCATATGTAGAAAAATAACTCGATATGCTATTTACTATAAAAGTGGGACTTCAGGGACCTGGACTAGTAGAGCCAGGGAAAAGAGAGAGCTGGCCCAATTGCTCTGCTGAAGGAAAAAAAGATGAGGATACAGAGATTAGAATAAAAGAATAAAGATAGGAAAAGGTAAACAAAGAAACATCATGGCAGCAGGCCAGAGTCAGACTTGGAGACTTTTAGAATTAGGAGTAGCTAATACTGAATTTTAAATTATGTTACCATGATGAAAACATTTCCATATTCTCAACACATTCAGCCTTATACACACTCTAACGCTTTTCCATGAATGGGTTATATGACACTAATTTAATTAACTGAGGTAATGCAAGATATAACACAGACAAGACAAATAGACTGGGAAAATTAATCCCTAAAATCAACTAATTCAGTGAAAGTAGTTGGAAGACACAGGAAAATGTAAGAATACAAACCTCTAGTCCCAGTTAAAGTAGCACGGGCAATAAGGTTGTTGCTGTGTGATGCTGGAAACAATTTGAGAGGGCTCTGGGTTCATTTCCTGGGTTTACCTGAACATACTGGGCAGGCCTATAGGCACAACATGATTCTGGCTGGCTTCAGGTCTAAGGGGAGGATTGCAGTGTGAAGACTCTTTCAAAGGTGTGTGTGAGAGAGAATGTATGTAAATACATTCAAGAAATATTTTGTGTGCAAATAAAAAAAAAAATAGAGAGAGGATATAAGCCTCTATCAATTGGCAAAGATCCCAGAGATGATTTATATTGTTTGAGGGTATAGAATACAGGGTTTACAAAATCATTATTATAGCAATAACAACTATTTCCAATTTCTAATTAAAACTTCCATTGAAATTAAATCTTCAATTTTCTTTATACTAATATTACGTCACTTTCTGGGTTTTGTGTATTGCCAATCCCTCACAAAACATAGAGGAACCATGAGAACAGTTCTTATTCACCATTGTATATGTGTAGACTATAACAGTACCTGAAACAGTAAGAGTTACTCCCAAAAATGTGTTGAATGAGTGAATGGTGATTGCATATTCAGATCTTGAACTGTAAGAAGACCATTGCCTAACCTCTGAAATTACACATGTAAATAACTATAAAACAAAAAGCATACCAACATTGGAGGCTAACATGTAAGAACATGGGTAAAAAAGATTGTGAAAGGGAAGAAAGAACGAAAGAGATGCAACATGGGAAGTCACCACACAAAGGGAGAGTGTGGGCTGGTAGTGAGCTGGACATTCTTACATGGGAAATGAAACTATCAATGTTATTCGTTCTGTCAGTCATTATCACTATAACACTATATAATCACATAACCATCCACCCTAAAATGCATTTGTAAACAATAAGCATTTTTGGAGAGAGGTTTTTTGTTTGTTTGTTTGCTATAGGGCACATGCGCTTGCCAGAAAGACAGAGAGAGACAGAGAGACAGAAAGCAAGAAATCACCCCCTAGGCCACACTGCAATCCCTTCTCCTCCATCATTCTCCTCTCGGGATCTTGGGCACGCACGCATGCACACGCACCCAGCGTGAGTTTAAGCCACCAGGTCCGGGACTTGAACCACGATTGAATACATGGGAGTCCAGCAACATAGCCATTATGCTAATTGCTGGTACCAACAATAAGCATTGTTTGCATTCTCACTCATCTGTGGAATGGCTGCTTTTTACTAATCTAGACCTAACTCAGTTCAACTTAATTCCAGACCACATGTTTATATCAGGATTGTCCAATGTATTTCTCATGCTTCTGGAACCAGTCATCTGGCTCATATGTTTTTATAGCAGAGGATAAAAGATTTTAAAATGTCAATTGGATCACACAATACTCTTAAGGTCTAGACTTAGCACCAGCATGCTAGTTTCTCTGTCAACATTCCCTTGACCAAATTGGCCAAGCCCAGTATCAGAGAGGCAGAAAACTATACCTCTCATGTATGTTAAGGTAAGACAGGCGCAAGATAGTGAACACTTGCAGCACATCAGTCATCTACAGTACACTAGCCAATCATAAACAAACTCCCAAATCTCAATAGCTTAACAAAAGTTTATTTCTTAATGACGTTACAATTCAGTATAAATCAGTGGTGTAAAACACTTCTTCAGAGTCATCCAGTGGCTCAGTCATTCAGCTGTGCCAGTGTTTCCACTTCATCCTCCAGAAATACTCTATGCAATAGAATGGCCATTATCTACATGTGACCATTGAGTACTTAAAACGTGGATTCACTCTAGATTGAGATATGCTAAGAGTATAAAATAAAACATAGGATTTTGAAGATGTGGTATTAAAAATAAGAGTAAAGGGCAAGCAGGAAAGAAAACATGGGCGTTAAGGTAGCTGGATCTCACAGAGCCAACTCTGTGGTTTGAGTCCCAGACCTGGCAGCTTGAAAATCAAACTTGGCATGTGTGTGTGCAAGCCCAAAATCCCTAAGAAGAGAACAGAGGAGAAGGGACTGTGGCATGGCCATCCTCTCTGGGGATGATTTCTCAATTTCCCTCTCTTTCTGTGTCTCTGGTGAACAAACACATCCTATAGCAAAAACTAAAAACAAAAAAGAATAAGAATATAAAATTCCTTTTCAATAATTTTTTGTTGGTTATATTTTAAAATAGCAATATATCATGTTAAATAAATACAATGTTGTACCACATAATGACCTCTCAGTCAATGACACCCCATATATGACAGGGGTGCCATAAGATGACAATGGAGCCGAAAAATTGCTACGGCCTAGTAAAGCGGCCTTCATAATACAGTGCAACACCGCACTCGTGTGTGGAGTTGCTGGCATAAACAACCTACTGTGCTGCCAGTCATTTCAAAGTACAGCACATACAATTATATACAATTGACAATAAATAATTATGTTACTGGATTCACATGCTATACCACACTCTTCATTTTAACTTTAGAGTGTGCTCCTTCTTACAAAAAAAAAATTGCTATGAAACAAACAGTATGCGGGGTAATGCTGGCAGCACTTCACACATTTTGCATTTACTGTGTCTTCAATTGCATCGTTCTCTCTTGTGCTTGACTGAATCTCGTCGTGGGCCCTAAGAAAACAATCCACTATAAATGCCACATAGCCTAGGAGTTTGGTATGCTATAGCATCTAGGCAGCCATCAGACCAAAGAAACAAAAATAATAGCCGAAGGAATTCATCAGAGGGTTTAGGGACCAGTCTAGCGATGATTCATCTCTCTGCTTGTATTCCATTGGCCAAAACTATCACTTATGTGTAAAGAAGTTAGGAATGTAGTGACTTTAGAAAGAATAGAATACAAATATTGGTGAGCACTTTAATTTCTCATTTGCTATCCTGTCTTTAGCATCTGAAAGTGAGTTTCCTCTTATAAATCAAGAGAAAAATAAATAAGGCTTTGGAATAGGGGCTAAGATTTTTATCACAGAAAAGGAAGGAAATAGAAGAGGCCATAATTGAAGACTCATTATGAGGAGGGACAAATTGTTACAGAAAAAAATAAATAAATAATGAAGTCTCCCCACTTGCCCCAAAGTGGTTAAGGAGACCAGCATAATAGCATATAAGTAATGCCACCACAAGAGAGGATGGAAGGTGTATGGAAGGAGCAAATACACTAGGTGTGTTTGCACACCAGCTAGTTGAGAGGCTGGGACATGGAGGATTAGGACAAGTGAGATTTTGCAAAGAAAAAAAAGAAAAGAAAAGAAAAAGCCTATCTATTCCTCTTTTCTACCCTGCTCTCATTCTCTTCTTATTTTTTAAGATTTATTTATTTAATTTTATTAATTTTTTTTTTTTTAAGTTTGTTACAGGGTACATGTGCTCACCAGAAAGAGACAGAGAAAGGAAGCGAGAAAACAAGCCGCTGGGTGTGAGACTCAAACCAAGCTAGCTTGGCCACTTGAGAGTCCAGTGCTTCAACTACCATGCCACCTGCTGGCCCACTATCCCCCTCACTTTCTGTCTAATAAAAAAAAAAAAAAAGTAGTTAATAACCCAGGCACACAGGATAAATCAGACATTAAGGACTCAGATCTCTAGCCATAAGATTAAGACTATTTTTCTCTCTCTTTTTAATTTTCTTTCAAACCCCAAAAGTTAATTTGGTAGACACTTAAGGAAAACAGGGAGATTGTGAATCTTTTGTTACTTTTGTGAGACCTCCAGATTTAATTTCTTATCGCATAAATAAACTATACCACATTTTATTTTATTTCTGTTCAGTTTTCCCTGGTAATTTCATACTAAGAATGCTGGTGAGAGGACTGAGCTGTGACCTATGTGAGTTCTCTACAGCACCAGAGTTTTAGGAGCAGGTAATAGGTGAGCAAACACAATAATCTTGAGTTTGCGATTCAGAGGACTCGTGGGAGGAGATTGCCAGACATTAATGTTTACATAACCACTCAGAGAGCCATGGTTTCAGCATCCTCAAATATCTCTGCTCAGTCAGAAACTTTTTCTTCTTAATAATAATTTCTGTAAAGTTTTCTAATCTTCAAAGAAACATAATTCTACAATATCTATTTTAGCAGAGCACATACTGCAAAGAAACCCTCTGCTTGATGAGTCTGCAAGTTTATCTCTCTTCTGTTCGGTGCTTCTGTCTTGCTGAGTTTAGGTGAAGTTCTTCTTTGTTTTTTTAATGACTGGAGATGCCATTAGCAAACTAATGATTACTCCTTAACCTTTCCTCACCTATTCTTTGAGAAAAGAACAGCAGGTTTTTTTTTTTTCCTGTTTTTGCAGTTACTTGATTACTTAATTTTACTTGATGCAAAAGTAAAATTAATGATAAGTCATAATCCTAAATTATTCTTTATCCATCTGACTGGTCTATTCAGGAAAAAGAAAATTCTTTAACATGTATGCTCCAAAGCAAATCTGTTCCTGAATCTTTCCTGTATGTTCTATGGAATACTTTTCAGGAATCTCTTTAGTCTCTTATCAGCTACCTACTTTCCTGTTCTTGGATAACAGAACAATTCCATACACAAAACCATCTGGCTAGCAATATATATTCATTCATATATATATATACACACACACACACACACACACACACACACACACATATATATGTCCTTTTCCTTTATGGAGTGCACAGTCTTATCAGAAAACATCAGAAAATTAAAGAAGTTATTGTGATTAGGTATTATGATATGGTTAAGGCAGGTTGCTTCCCAAGGAAAAACATAACTAAGAATTAAAGAATGGATTTTCTGGAACTAATGTCAGATGTGGCTGCTGACAAATCAGCATTTGCAAGGGCTGGAAAAGCTTAGGATGTCTGAGGCTGACGTGCTTTAGGTCCCAAAGACACTGGGTCTGGGGCCACAAACCCAGCCCTGTCTGAATCACAGGAGAACCTGCTGAAGTACTGCTGTGCCTGCCCAGAGACCAAGAAGACATGCAATGTGTGCATCATCAAGAAAGAAGAGCTCTCTGGATATCTAATTGAGGCCCACGAGGAGTGCATGACAGCCCTGGGATTTAAGATATGAAATGGTGTGCTGCTCTGTGAATGAATAATCCCTAAAGAACGAAGATTAAGCGGCGGGCGGGTCCTGCGCGGGGCCCCCTGGGCCCTGCGCCCCCCACCCTGCCCCCGCACCAAGGCGGCAGCGAGCGCCACCCCCCCCCCCGGGGCGGACGGGGGGCC
>NW_006204388.1:3037190-3049905 GCF_000334495.1 Tupaia belangeri chinensis
CAATCCCTTCTCCTCCATTCTCCTCTTGGGATCTTGGTGTGAGTTTAAGCCACCAGGTCTGGGACTGGAACCACAGTCAGCTACATGGGAGTTCAGCGACATAGCCATTACGCTAACTGCTGGTCCCTGTATATTTTATTTTTAAGAAAGAAAATATCCCTATTGAAAAATCTTTAAGTGTGTTTCTTTTTAATTTATTTATTTATCATTATTATTATTATTATTATTACATCATCACTATACATCATTTAGATTTTAAAGAGATTTTACCCAGCATGATACACATTTCAGTCCAGCTGAGAATACTATACACATCCTCACCAACAGATAACAAACTATATCTGTGTCCTACAAATAACTTCTCTCTCCATTTTTCCCCTAATTTCCTTTCCTGCATTCTTCCCCTCTCACACCCTCCTTCTACTTGTCTCTAGTGTTCATAACAATTCTTAATGCTTTTATGTCCTCCAGTCTTTCAGTCTCTACCGTAGAGTGTAGGCAGTCGGTATATGTTAAATGAGACATACAATGTCTCTCTTTCATAGCCTGGGAGACATACAATGTCTCTCTTTCATAGCCTGACTTGCTTCACTCAGCAAGAAATCTTCCATATTCATCCACTTTCTATCAGATTCCAGGGTCTTGTTGTTTTTTATGACTGAATAATATTCCATGGAGTATATGTGGCACACTTTTTCAATCCATTCATCCGTTTGTGGATGTTTGGGTTGGTTCCATGTCTTAGCAATCATGAATAGTGCTGTAATAAATATAGTTGAGTCTAAAAATTAGACAGCACTAAAAATTATGTCAAGCACTTTTCCAACTGAGCATTCTCCTGTCCTTTGGGTAGATACCCAGGAGTGGAATTGCTGGATCATATGGTAGTTCTATTTGAAGGTCTTTGAGGAAACTCCATATTGTTTTCCACAGTGGCTGAACCAATTTACATTCCCACCAACAATGTAGGAGTGTTCTCTTTTTACCTCATCCCTGCCAGCACTTACTATTTTTTGGTTTTTAAACTTCACCATTCTGACTGGGGTGTGTTTCTTTTTGGTGTGTTCTTCATATACTAACATAGCTTCTTTTCACCCATAAAGGATATATTGTAGTATCAAATATTATAATGTACATCTCTTATATTCTTGTTACTGTCATTCTGAAAACTGTTCCAATAATCATTCCTGGGAGAAAGAATGTACTTATCTCAAACTGATGGAATTTCCAAATTAAGCCTATGGTAGTAAGAATAAGTAACCCTTGCCCAATTTAGAATAAGTGTGACAGCCATATTTCATTTGACACTAATATATATTTTTTAATTTTCTGACACTCATTTATATTTTTTATTAAATTTTAACTTTCTTAAAGGCAAAAAGTAGAAAAGTCTTTAATCTTGATATTTATAGCATTTTGTTGTTGTTGTTCTTTACTATTAATGGTTCTGTCTTTTGAAAAAGTTTGTTTAGATTATGGATCAAATTAGAATTATTTCCATTGGGATTCACTAATTCTGTGCATGGCTAGTTATATTTTTAGGATAGACTAGGTTCTTTTAGTACCTAGACACTTTCAGTGCCTAGGACTCAGATAAGTTATCTGTTCTTGATTAGAAGCTGGTTGGCCCAGGCTAAGGGCTTGATTGGTACCACAATACTAATCAAACAGCTCAATATACCATAATGATTTCTGGAATAGAACATAGTGTGGTTCACTTAATATAACAACTATGTGGTGCTTTGGGGCATAACTAATAAGATACATAATGTTCATGTGTTATTTTGTGATAATAATTACCTCTTTTGTAAAATAAAGGAGCTGAATTAAAAATAAAAGGATTAAAGAATGAGGACACAGTGTGATCAGAGACAGAGAATAATGTTTTAGTCAGAAAAGCAGAATGTGTGAGGACCAGCAGTTAGAGTAATGGCTATGTCACTGAACTCCCATGTAGCCAACCATGGTTCGAGTCCTGGACCTGGTGGCTTAAACTCACGCCGGGCGCATGTGCATGTGTGCCCAAGATCCCAAGAGGAGAATGGAGGAGAAGGGATTGCAGTGTGGCCATCTCCCCTGGAGAGTAATTTCTTGCTTTCTATCTCTCTGTCTCTCTCTGTCTTTCTGGTGAGCACACACATCCTATAGCAAAAAACTCTCAAAAAAAAAAAAAGAAGAAGAAAAAGAAAAAAATAAGAAAAGCAGAATGTGTGAAGGCCAGAGACAAGAGAGAACATCTTAGGTTAAAGTAGTCACATGAAATATATTTTAACAGGAATGTGGTCCACAATGGGATATGAGACAAAAGTGAAAAGTCACCTCTGGTAGCCAAAGGAAAGAATGAGAAATTCTTCCTGAGGGTAGAGTACAAGTCATGAGAGCTTCATTGATGTTAAGTCTGATATGCAACTTGATCTAGAAGTGGGTTTTCAGGTAAAGGAAATGATAGCAGGAAGAAAGGCACATGGATGTGAAATGAAAAGTAACTGATCTGAGTGTGCTTACCTAGTATGTGAGAACTCCGGGCTATCCCACTTTGATGTCCATGCTCTCATGCCATCTCAGACTTGGAGTAATTTTAGGACAGCAGTAAAACATGGAATCATAGAGCCCCATATTAGTCTGGATTCTCCAGATGAACAGAACCAATAGGAAATGCATAGATATACAGAAAGAAATGTATTATGAGGAATTGGTTTACATGACTATGGATGCTGAGAATCTACTGATCGGCAAACAAAAGGTTCTGGAAAGCCTATGGTATTGTTCTAGTCCAGGCTCAAAGGCCTGAACATCAGGGATGCCAATGGTGGAAGTCATGGTCCAAATCTAAAGGTCTATAAAAGAGAAACACTTACACCCAAGGGAAGGAAAATATGAATATTACAGCTCAAGCAGAAAGAATAAATTCCTTTTTCCTCCACCTTTCTATTGAGGCCTATCCACATTCGTGAGGATGAATGTTCTTTTCTCAGTCTACCAATGCAAATACAAATCTCTTCCAGAAATAATGCTTTACCATCTGTTTGGGCTTCCCTTAGTCCAGTCAAGTTAACATATAAAATGAACCATCACAGGCTCTAATGTAGTTGGTCTGTGGTTATGACATAATGACAATCAGCTTAACTCCTTTGTATTTACAATGTGCTTTTCCATTTAATCCCTCACTGGCCACTGAGACTGTTATTCTTGAGAACATACTTATAATGAAAAAATAGGACCACAAAGAGATCAAGTGATTATGCAAGTTCACACAATTAGTAAATATTAAGTGAAAACTTGAATCCAGGTCTTCAAATGTTAAGACACTGACTCTTAAAAGTTATGTCAACATTAAACAACTAGCAGATATAAATTCAGGACTGACAGAGCTATGACTCCTACAAAGCCTAACTAGAATTATAAAGTTAAACACTAAAAAGAGTTCAAAGTTCTGCTCCTTTCTCTATCACCGAAGTAGAAGCAATAAGAATTATTTCTTACATTAGACATCTAGAAATATGCTATCCTGTAGCAATTCTTCTTGTAAAATAAAGAAGAAGCAGTCCATTTATGGTAGTGCTCTGAATGTAGTTGAAAAAAAATTAAGTTGTGTCAGGCCTTAGCAAAGATTAAAAATTGAGCCAGCAGGTCGCATGGAGGTTAAGGTGGCTGAATCCCACATGGCTGAATGTGCAGTTCGAGTCTCAGACCAACAGCTTGAAAAACATGACGGGTGCATGTGTGTGCATGCTCAAAACCCTGGGAGGAGAATGGAGAAGAGATTGCAGTAATGCCATTCCCAGAGGGGAGAGAGCGATTCTTTGCCTCTTCTGTCTCTCTCTGTCTCTCTCCAGTGAGCACATGCACCCTCTAGCACAAAACTTAAAAAAGAAGGAAAAAAATTTTAAAAATGATTAGTTGTCCCTGTAATCTTTCAGATAAGGAAAACTGAGGCTAGTTACCTGCTATTTATTTGCTGCTTATTTTTATTACATTCTAGTCAGTGGCTATGTAGTCAATAATTTTTAGTAAACACCTACGGTGAGTTCACATTAGGAGAAGTAAGTAGCTAAAATAACTATAATGATTGTCCCTCCATTAACATCATTTATATGTTAGTGGAGAGAGATGGTATATAAAGCATATAGACAGAAATAATAATTAGAAAAGATACAGTGCAATTATAAACTCATGACAGCAAAGTGAGGTTATCCTGGAAGATAACATCAGGAAATCGAAATTCAGTTGATAATATTATGATAGGCTCATGGAAGGAATATTTTTATAGCTAGTCTCTGGAATGAAAAAAAAAAGAAAAAAAGAAACCTGAGGCCTCTCTCTCCCTCTCTCTCTCTCTCTCTCTCTCTGTCACTCACTAACTCTTAGAAGTTAAGCAAGTTACTTAAGCTTTCTGTACCTCAGTTTTCTTCTTATGCAAATAAGGATAATAACAGAATCAACCTCATCAAGTGAAGACCAAAGGAGATAATGCAAATAAATACTTAGCATACTGTCTTACACAATATATACCATTGTTATTCTTTTTTTTTTTTTAATTTTACCAAAGAGTACATAGGCTGACCAGAGAGGCTGAGAGGGAGAAAGCATCCCTCCAAATTGGGGGTGGTCATGCTGCAATCCCTTCTCTTCTATCCCTGCATCCCGTCAAGATTTTTGGGCAGGGATACATGCACATCTGGCATGTTTTTCAAGCCACTGGGGACAGACAGTATTTCAGCTACATAGTTACCTGCATGGGATCCAACTCTCTTCAACCAGTAGGCCACCGGAAGTCCCAGACATTGTTATTCTTTATGATATATTTACCGGTAATTTAATAGGTTCTAGATGGTTACTATATGGCAAGAACACAAGGCTTAGTCAAAGAACATAGGGCTGCTAAATCACTTGCCAATAATTTTATCTTGATAATGTTGAAAGAAAAACTAAATTCTACATTCAGGTTTTCATGACTTATAAGTTAATCATGAATTCTGCCAAATTCCTCAAGTGCTGAGAATAAAAATGATTCAATTTGTTGGGAGGGCAAGTGAAAAAAAAAAAACAGCCTTAAATTAGACCTTTTCAAGAAAAATAATTAGTCTCATTGTTCTTATTAAATACATAAAGAATCTCTCCTGCCACTCATAAAGAAATCTTTCATAACTGGTAGTTTCTAGCACCTAGAAAATTATTGGTTTAGAGTTTAGACTGTTCAAGCAAGACTAGTCCCTGTGAAGATGTACTTGAGCATAGAGCAGGAAACTACCTTGAACTAAAAATACAATTGCCTTAAGTGCTTCCATGCTACTTAGTTCTTCCCTGTAGAAGCAAAAGGTAATGTACAAAGCTAAAAGATACTCCCTTAGTAGAAAGCAAAACTAAACCCATGTGATATATGCTAAACACATATTCATATGTCTTTGTCTATAGGGAGAATGTTCTTTATTGTTTTTATTTATGAAGCATCATCGTAAAGGCACATATGAGAAAATACATGTAACCTATAATAGGTGTCAGTGTAGGTATGAGGAATTTTAAGCAGATGTATGTCAATATAGGAAAACTGAGCTGAGAAATTTTCTGACAGATATTTTGCTTATCTATCCTCTCAAGCCTATCTTAAAACTACCAATCAAAAGCTTTAACAAAGACGAGGGCTGGACGGTGCACTGTAATAAAATGTGGTGCACTGTAATGCACCATATGGGAGGTTTCCAGAGTCACGTCTGGAGACCTCCCTCACTACCAGACATGCATGTGACCATGATCCAGGTGTTTTGAGGCTTAACTTTAAAACAAGGTGGATTGTGGGGTCAAGACCCTGATGGGAATGCTTTCTCTCTTTCTCTCTTTCTCTCTCTCTCTCTCTCTCTCTCTCTCTCTCTCTCTCTCTCATTGACTCTCACTCATAGAAGAAATAGATAAACTTTAAAAAGCTAGATATCTTCATCAACAGACACAAACTATTCTTATAGGATTACAAGTGTTTATTGGATAAGTATAAAAATAATGAATAGTTAATCCTTATTTCCACATATCTAAAGGCACTTTCTTCACCTTTTATATTTATTAATGCATTTAACTCTTGAAACTGTTCTATGAACTGCTTTCTATTATTATCAACACTTACAGACACTGAAAGAGTAAGTAACTTGCCCAAGGCCATAAAGTGGGCTTCAATTTTCTCATTTGTAAGTAATAATAACAAACATACTAACAATACTTCACCATTTACAATGTGTTTTCACTATATTTTCCATCTGAAGTCTCTAAACACTACTGAAGTCATTAATAAAGTTCTTAACATGTCTGTTTTACAAATGAAATCACTTCACAAGTGTTAGAACTGAGTTAAAAAACAGACCTTCTGACAATGATACTGTTTTCTTTCCATTCTGGTTTTTAAAGTTTCTTTCAAATCTACTATTCTTTATTTCTACCAAATTGTATAACTCTCATTTTTATAAGGTTATTTACTTATTTTCTTCATTAATGGAGACAGAGAGAAAGATCACCCTAACCAGGGTATTGACACCATGATCAACTTCCAGCTTTAGCCAGCCCTGGAGCAAAGGCACATGTGTGCCCAATGTACTCAGGAAGGTCTCCAGATGTGAACTGGGATCCTTCCCACGTGGGTGAACCTTGCAAAGTGTTATTTTACCTCTTCACCACTGTCCAGCCCCAAGAACCCTTTTTGTATATAAATGCAGGTATACCTTATATAGAACTCAATTCTGTATCAAGTCCTTTTCTAAGTACATTACATATATTTTAGTATTTTTAATCCTCACTATTTCATGGATAGGTACTATTGCTATTCTCAATTCAAAAATGAAGAAATTGAGGAACTGAGAGGTAAACAATTTGTTTGGCTAATAACTTGTTTAGCTGGCAAATGGTAGGGCTAAGATTCAAACTTGAGTAGCCTGATTCTATAGACTGTCTAGAATCTGTGCTCTTAGCAATGATACTATATAACTTCACAGGAAAAGCCAACCCTAGATGGTATTTTTTGAAAAGAAATGAAAGTATAATATTTAAAATAATATTTATAACTTGAAAACACTATTTAGAAGGTAAACACTTGCTTTGGGCAAGCACTGTGATAAACACTGCTGAGAAGATAAACATAAGCTCTATCCCTCTTCTCAAAGGAGTTCAAAGTTAGCTGAAGAGATGTACATATATAAAAAAAAAATCTAAAAAATACTTGAAAAATCAATGTGTATTGATTCAGATACAATAAAAATATACAATACATAAACATAGTAAGTTCTATAGAAAACTGCAATGATATAGAATACAAAAGCTAAACAAAATAAATCACTTGTAGTGAAGTGTAATGGAAGCTTCAGTTAAAAAATATAATAAAAGTGTTTTCTTGAGAAAATAACATTCTTTTCCTTGAGAAATTACAAATTGTTTAATTAGCAACAGACTTACCCTAAAACTCATTAATCCTTTCTTAAAAAGCATAATAATTTGTATTTTAGATCAATATTTAAAGCAAAAGAAAAAAATAAAAAGTGAAAAATATCTGACATCTTTTACATAAACCTAAGTACTTTTATTTACTTGCATTTTTTTATTGTCAGAAGGCATGTGTGTTCAGTAGAGAGAGACAGAGAAATGGAAGGGGGGAGAAAAAGTACTCTCTGATGTGATGTGGTCATGTCACAAATCCATCTAGTCCTTATCTCCATCCTGTTGGAATTAGAGGCACACATACACCTTAGTGTTTTTCTAGTTGCCAGGGCTGAGACTTGAACCATGGCTGATCATGGCAGGATCCAGCTTCTTTGACCATTTGACCACTAGGCTACAGGGTCAGAACCACCTAAATTCTATTGGAAAGATATCTACAGAATTTATTGAACTACTGAATTGCTAGATAAAACAATATGCTGCACTATTTTGTGAAAAGATCAGCACATTATGTCTGCACTATTGTTTAGAAAATAAAGCACCATGTTGTACTTTTGTCTATTCCTTATCTTCCACATAAAGAATATAGTAGTCCATGTCTTCTCTTCCAGATATCTTCCTCCTAATGAGATTTATAGTAGAGAATCACGATCAATCAAGATTCATTAGGAACAAAAATAAAAGAGAAGACAGAGAGAAAGATAGTACCTAACCCAGGTATTCAGGTGGCAGTTAGACCACTGAACATCATTAACAAATATTACGCTAATTATTCATTTTGTTATTAGTATTAATTGTGGCAGGTTAGTTATATTTGGATTTAAAACAACAACGACAATACAAACAAAAATATCTAAACAGAACTGAGTCAAAGTGAAAGCGAATCACACCTGGGCATGAAAGTCTAATATAAAAGGGTAGAAGCTTATAGAAGAAACAGATATTCATTGAGAGGCAAACGATCTGCCAGATCTGGCCTTTTGCACCAAAAAAAAAAAAATGATGTAGGAAACACTTAAGAAGCACTAGATGCTTAGAAATGTAAAAAGATGACAACATCCTTGACATTCAGGTTCACATTTATTGAGAAAACCTGATACATAAAGAAATAATTGCCATACATGTCTAAGCATTAAAATAAAGATTGGACCCTCCTTTGGAAATGTGAAATTTAGGAGGAAGCGAATAACCCTCTGGAAAAATTAGAGAAGGCATAAATGAAGAGATGACTGTAAGTGGCATATTGAAACTTGTGTGAAAAAAGGCCACATGGAAAAGAATTCAAGGCAAATAAAAATAAAATAAATTCACGGAATTACACTAGATTTTTCTTCTACAAAGGAGAAAGTTTGTTATCATAATAAGTGACCAAAAGAGGTGAGAATTCTTCTTTAATAAGAAAAATTTCCTGTGGAGGGTTGATTAATCCTAGCTAATACATTGAATCACTTCTGTATTAGCAGCAATCATGAAACCGTATCTCAATGATCTTCACATTAGTCAGAAGGCTAATTATTTAGGAAATGGAAAGTATAAAAACACTTGGTAAAATTCTAAAACCAATTCATAAAATGAAAATCTAACATTATATAGTGCCAATTTTTTACTAGAAATTATCTACAGCATGTATTTTCAATGCTATGTTTACTGTGGTACAAGTCATAACCCTACCCTTACTTACTCCAAGGACTATTGTGTTTGGACTAGTCAGAATCTCAGTTTTTTGACAAATGATAGAACAGACCATCCCTAGCATTGTAGTTTTCCTATAACAAGAGAATGCAGACGTCTCTCTGAGACCTGCATTTTAATCAAAATGGTTCAAACTCTTCAAAAGCAAAGGAGGATGGCAAATGACCTTAGAGGAAAGCAAATATTGAGGAATGGGACAGATTGTAATTTTCTGAGGACAATCCCTCAACTCCATGATATGCAAACCTCTTAATGGCACCATTAATTCAGCGAGCATTTCTTCATCAGGTGTATATAGACATGTCTTGCTAAGGTTCTCAAACTCTGGGCATTAGTCCCTTGAGCAAATCTGTCTGGGAAGCTGATGCCACAGCATGTTTATTAAACACATTTTAAACTGACTAAATGGTGTTACTGTTTCCAAGATAAAATGATCTAGTGATTTGATTTAATAAAATACAGATACAGAATTATTTTTTTTCTCCCAAATGCTTCTGGGGTTCAACTATTGAGAATAAGATAAACAAGAATAAACAATTTAAGCAATACTTTCTGTGGTTTCACAAACTGTTCAAGAAGAATGGTCTGAGAGACAGATGACAAGTTGATAATCTATTACAAAAAAATAAAAGAAAAATTCCAAAAACTATACTTTACACTTAAAGCTTTAGCTGGCAACTGCCCTTCAGGAATTATATAGTTGAAGAATACAGATGGTTGGCCAACTTTTTGCATTCTTATTGAATTATAAAAAAATACTTTCCCTGAATTTGGAGGTAGTGCTCCATTCAGAACTATCAGAAACTTATTTTCTTTAATGTAGAATAGGGTATGTTTCTTCTGAATAGTCCACCTCTATTATCACTAGAGTCTCAGACTGAAAGCAAGAAAAGGGGGCTTGCTTAAAGTAAGATGCTCCCTTAAACTCTTTCAAATACTTCTTCTGAAATAGAATAGAAATTATCAGTTCTTCCATTTGAGCCTTGACCCTCATATTTTTGAGAAGAGGGGGAAAATGTCATTTTAAAGCTGTAAATAGCTTTTCTGTTTCTCTAGATATTAAGGATTTCATTCATTTTTAAGGAAGAACTGAATCTTTGCTTCAGAATAAGACAATTTAACACATAAATTGGTGAAGCCAAAATAAGCAAAGGACCCATAATGGCATGGAGAGACAAGAGGAACTGAGGTGCTCAAGTGCACCCCCTGGAATGTCAAATGCCTATGTTCGTTACTAGCGATATTACAGATATCCAAAATTTCTTCTTTAGGATGTTAGTTTTCTTTTCTAACAGCCTGAAAAGTTGGGCCTGTATTTCAGGTAGGAAGTGGCAGGACCTCTTCAAGACTTTCCACCTGAGAGATGGACCAGTCTCAAAATCATGGCGGAAAGCCAGAATCTAACAAGACAGATAGCAAGTAGGAGATTTCTTGTGGAAAGTCTTGGTGTGCTAAGTCTGGGAACCATTATGTAGAGAAAGTAGTTTTAAATTGTGTTTCTCATTGCCATACCAGTTACTATCATAACAAATTGCTCCAAAATTTAGGTTTTATGAGTTAGAAATTCCAATAGGATGCACCCAAAATAATTTGTGATGTCTGGGGCCTCAGACAGAAGACTCAAAGACAAGGATCTGAAATCATCTAAAGATTCTTTCCTCACATATCAGGCAGCTGAAGCTTACTGTTGGCTAGTGCACTCACCTCTCCAAGTGCATCTCTCCATGAAGTCTCTGCCAAAAGCAGCGTCAAGGTCACAGCTTTCTTTTACATCAGTTCACGACTCCAAAGGTACGTGCTCTGAGAAAGATAAGGAATGAAAAAGGGAGACTGAGAGTAGTAATTTGTATCGTCCTCCTTCACCTAATTTCAGAAATTATATGGCATCATTTCTACTGCATTTCATATGATAGAACCAAGTCACAAAAGACTCAAAGAAAATAAAAACAGAATGGACTCAACCTCTTGACGGAAGAGTCAACATCACTATAGCAGACACCAAGATGACCCCAATGAGACATAAACTTGTACAATTCCCTCCTCTTGAGAGCAAAACTCAAGACTAACCTTCAATCAATAAAATATGGCAAAGGCAATAGATCATCACACTCTTGATTAGATCAGATATTACAACAAGGCAGCATTATTTTTCTCTCTTAATTAGACTATATGTTATGGGATCAGCAGTTAGCATAATGGCTATGTCGCTGGACTCCCACATAGTTGACCGCGGTTTGAGTCCTGGACCTGGTGGCTTAAACTCACGCCAGGTGCATGCACGTGCGTGCCCAAGATCCCGAGAGGAGAAAGGAGGAAAAGGGATTGAGGCGTGGCCATTCCCCCTGGGGGATGATTTCTCACTTTCTGTCTGTCTTTCTCTGTCTTTCTGGTGAGCGCATGTACCCTATAACAAAAACCTCTCAAAAAAAAAAAAAATTAGACTATATGTTATGGATCAAATGGTGTGTTTCCCCAAAATTCACTTCTCAAAGCCCTAATCCCCAGTTTGATAATATTAGAAGATGGATCCTTTTGGAGATAATTAGGTCATGAGGGTAAGGACTAGGATTAGAGCCCTTACAAAAACAAACACCAGAAATCTTTCTTTTTCTCTCTTCAACATATGAGAACACAGCAAAAGGGAAGCAATCTGAAAGCCAAGACAAGAATCCTTACTGAAAACCAAATATGCTGGCAACTGATTTTGGCTGTCAGCCTCCACAAACTGTGAGAAAATAAATACTCATTGTAAGGTCACTTCATTTATGGTATTTTGCTACGGCAGCCTGAACAGACTAATACATCATGTTGTATGGCAAAAGTCATGGGATGTCACTCTCAGAATTATATTATGTTTTATGGGATTTATCATGGCAGATTAAAAAAAATAATATAACTGACCTTGAAGCAGCAAGTTGTTATGATATAAATTGCCTACAAATAGGCTCAAACAGCAAGTGACTATGACCTCCACCTACAGTTGCTAGTTACTAGGGAAACAACTTGAGTAAGCTTAAAAGTGAGTCCTTTCCATCCAAATATCCAGATGAGAATGCAGTCCAGTCAACATCTCCATTGTAATCTAGCAAAACTTGCAAGCAGAAAACTCAGTGAGATTATTCATAGACATCTGATCAACAGACACTGTGAGATAAGTATTACGGACACCACTAAATTTCTGATAAATTGTTACACAGCAGTAGAAAATTAATATTATCATTTAGTACGAAGATCATGTACCATGGTGTGGCCATCCTAGGAAAATGAAATCTGACATAGTTATTCATTATTTTCGTCATCTACAAACCATCAATAACTAGAATTGGACATAGCAGCCAAGACTCAACTATGCTGTGGAAATTAAAAAATGAATTGGGATCTTGAGCAGCTGCCGTGGAGCCACCAGATGGAGTCGCCCCGCAATGGCCGAGAGCAACCCAGACACCATGAAGACGCTGTGCAAGAAGGGCCCCACAGCCGCGCAGGCCAAGTCCAAGCAGACCATCTTAGCGGCTCAGTGACCGGGAGAAGACTTGGAGACTTCCAAAAAACGGGCCACGGGGCAAAACAAGCAGCATGCCATCACCAAGAACGCCATCAAGCTGAACCG
>NW_006204388.1:3050799-3087701 GCF_000334495.1 Tupaia belangeri chinensis
TGAACCGCGAGACCGAGGAGCTGCACCATGAAAAGGTGCCGCTGGAGGAGGGCAAGGTGATCCAGCAAGGCCGGCAAAGCAAAGGGCTGGCGGAGAAGGACCTTGTCACAAAAATCAATGGAAAGCCTCTAGTCATTGCAGACTACGAGAGCAGATGGGCCATTCAGGTTCTGGGCAAAATCGAGTCATTGCTCTCAAGCTCAGGAAGCCCATTGAGAACCCGCCCCGGGCAAAGTGAGCACAGAGCCTCGAAGTCCGGCGCAGACGCCCAAAGCATCTGGCTGGGTCTTTAACTCCAGACCGGACGTGGGTCTCCCACATGGCCGCGCAGCGCCAGGTGTTAGGCCTGGGTGACCCTCCTCAACCCTTACCTGACGTCAAACAAACAAACTTACAAAAAGGAAAAAAAAAGTGAATTTGTGTCCACTTCATTAGACACTAGACAATATGCAGTAAAGTAGTTTAGCAGAGAGGGTGGGATAGGAAGAACCATTTTCAACACCCTGGTAAAGGACTTGCAGAAGATTAAGTGGCTGGGTAAAATAGCAAACAAGATCCACGGAAATGTGAAATGTGTGAACATATTCCTCAAGAATTCTGGTAAATTCTTGTGGTTGGGAATCTGCTAAATAGCAGGACTTCTGATTTCAAGTGGATTTGAGGATCAGATGTTTGTGCATTGAATGGAAGTGTGATTCCCAGACTATGGAGGAGTCTGTGACTTAGAGATCATATATGTGCTAGATAACTAAATAGACATATTGGAATATACCACTGTTTACAGTAAGTCAAGGATATCATTTTGTCAGTTCTTCCATTCAGTTACAGTTAGTTTAATTGTTTCTTATAGTGTTTATTGACTACCCAAGAATCCAAATCTCTTCAATCATGCATGTCTCTATATTCACCAACAAATCTTTAATAGACACCTACCATGTACTATGCTAAAAGTACATAAACTAAACTCTTCTCAATTGGGAAATTGAATGTGTTCATCTATGTATTATCTCTTTTTATCATCATAACTCTTTGAGATAGATACTATTATTATCCTGATTTTATTTATGAGGAAACTAAAAATTAGAGACCACAAAAATTGCCTAAGAGACACAGTGCATATTATTAGAGCCCAAGTCTGTTTAGGTTCAAAATTCATATTTTTTTTTTCTGTTTGTGAAAGAGCACACTTTATTGGGAAGCAGAGTGCCGCACACTGACCAGCAGACGAAGGCTCCTCAGTGGGCTCCCTCCAGGAGACACAAGGGAGGTTTGTAGTAAAAATCAGTCAGGATATGGATTCTGGACACGTTCCCAACCTTGTTCCCCGCCTCAGGAAACTGCCAACCACTGTCCTGAAGCGATGGTGGTTCACTAGAGATAGAGCCCCTCAGGGGTGCCTTCTTGTTTTTTATAAAGAACATTTTCTTTAGATATTTTGAAGTCTTCATTTGTTACTCTCATTCTCCGTTCTTTCAAAGCCATCAAGCCAGCTTCTGTACAAATTGCCTTGATGTCAGCACCAGACAGGTCATCCTTAGCCATGATCAGGTCAGCCAGGGTTACATCAACGGCCAGCGTCATCCTGCTTGTGTGAATCTGAAATATGCACATCTTGGTCTTTTCATCGGGCAAGGGGAACTCAATCTTCTGTCGATGTGGCCTGGTCTAATAAGTGCTGAATCCAAAGTCTCTATTCTGTTTGTGGCCATAAAAACTTTCACATCTCCCCTTGAATCAAATCCATCCAGCTGGTTCAATAGTTCCAGCATTGCTTGCTGAATTTCTCTTTCACCACCAGAATCTGAGTCATATCTTTTGGTCCCAATGGCATCGATTTCATCAATAAACAAAAGGGATGGGGGGACCAGCAGTTAGTGTAATGGCTATGTTGCTGGACTCCCATGTAGTCGACCGCGGTTCGAATCCCAGACCCGGTGGCTTAAAACTCATGCCAGGCGCGTGTGCATGCGTGCCCAAGATCCCGAGAGGAGAATGGAGGAGAAGGGATTATGGCGTGACCATCCCCCCTGGGGGGTGATTTCTCGCTTTCTGTCTCTGTCTGGCGAGCGCACGTGCCCTATAGCGAAAAAACCTCTCCAAAAAAAAAAAAAGGGGGGGGGTAATAAACACAATGGATGGTGCATGCTCTTCAACAACTTGAAAGAGTTCCTGTACAAGTTTGGGCCCATCACCCAGGTACTTCTGAATCAGTTCAGAGCCAACAACTCTCAAAAAAGTGGCTGAAGTTTGGTTTGCAATTGCTTTGGCTAACAAGGTTTTTCCTGTGCCAGGAGGACCACAGAGAATGACTCCCTTGGGGAGCTTTTCGCCATCTCTTTATAATATTCAGGATGGGTGAGAGGAAGCTCCACAGATTCCTTAATCTCCTGGATTTGGTTGTCCAACCCCCCAATATTGGCATAGGTCTCCTGTGAGGCCTTTTCCACCTTCATCACTGTGACCAAGGGATCCATGTCATCCATCAGCACCACTGTCACTGCATGTACCTTGTGGTTGAGTAGGACCAAGCAGCCTGATTCCAACAGATCCTCGTCTACAAATGAAAGAATGCTGACATAGTGTTCTGAGCCCACAGATGTAGACACGATGGCATGATTGTCATCAATGATCTCTTCTAAGGTTCCAACCGACATCGGAGTCCCCCTCAGATCATCCACCTTTGATCTTTCCTCCCTTGCTTTTCTTCTAATGGTTTCATCTGTTCCTGATTTCTAATGAATTCTTCCATGAGAAGGTAGTCTTTAATTCTTTCTAGTTTCAATCATTTTAACCGGTGTGTGAGGTGTCACCAGCGGCAGTTTGCTGGCAGCATCTGGTCCCTTCATTTTCTTCTTTTTTTTCCCCACTCTAGTTGGGACAGGAGGTTCGTACTTCTTTTTCTTGTCCTTGTCATCCTTCTTGCCACCTCCAGGACCATGACCGCCACTCTGACTTTGACCCATTTTGCTCCGGCTACTCTCCAAAATTCATATTTTTACCTAAACCATGTAAATACTTCCTTTCAACTCAGAATTATGTAAACTAATAAAAAAAAATCTTAAAAGTCACTTAATCTTACTACTCTTCTAAAGATTTTTTTTTACAAGTAATGTATTGAGGAAATGTTCTCAGAAGAAACATATAAGACTGTGAGAGAAGAAAGTTAGGAAAGAGGAAGAAACTAGACATAGATGCTATATCAAGAGTATTCATCTCAGGTGGATCCACTGGAGAGTTCTTATATCACAAAGTTGGTTTCATCCAGAGTTGAAAGTGCAGGGAGCTATTACACTCCCACATCAGGTAATCATTGACTGTACGCTGGGGAAGGGAAGAAAATAAAGGGAGAAAGGGAGGGTATAACCTCCCTGGTCTCTCCAGGCAAGGTAGTTTTAATCAGCTTAAGGAAATCCTCAGGAAAAGACTGCAGGTGTTTGCCCTCAGCAGCCAACACCTGGAACAGCTAGCATGACTACGAGGCATGCTTAAGGAGATCTGGGCAAAGCTCCAACAGCGTCTGGTGTATCTGCCAAGTGTTTAGCCAATCCCTGCTTAGATACTTCCAAGTGAGAACTTACCATCACATCCCCTCCTCCACCTAACGGGGCAGCCCATTACAATCTCTGGATAGCTTGGAAAGAAAATTCTTTCTTGTGCTGAATGTGAGAGCCTAAAGGGAAGGCATTCTAGGGCAGAATATGCAAAGGTGCAGACATAAAAGAGCATGATGGTATGTGTTCTTGCTGTGGCTAGTACTACAATTTATTATAGTTAGAACTTCAAGTGTGAGGTATGAGAATAGAACATGAAAATGATTAGAGCTGACCCTGTAGCTTAGAGGTTAACAGAGCCCAATCGATATGGCCAACCATGGTTCAAATCTTGCCCCTGGCAGCTTGAAAAATAGGCCTGGTGAATGTTCACATGTGTTCAAAATTCCAATAGGATAGACAAATGGAGGAGAAGGAGATTACAGTGTGACCATGCCCCATGGTGGGAGTGGAGGTGTTTTCATATCTCTCTCTCTCTCTCTCTGTCTCTTTCTATTGAACACACACACTCATTGGCAAAGAAAGAAAAAAAGTGAAAAAGACAAGTCTAGGAAGAAGAGTCTAGCCATCTAGTAGTATCCTGTTTAATCTACCTAGAATCAGATAGTCCTCCAGATAATGGAAGACCTGCATGCCTCACTGAGGCATTATGATATTTCCAAACCACTAAATGTATATTAGCAGAAGAGAGAAGTGATCAACTTTTAGAAAGCCCATTCTGGCAACAATATAGAGAGAAATGCTTCCTCCTTACATTAATGTTATGAGCTTTCACATCTGTGTTTTCTCTGGGCTGTCAACTCTTCAAGGATAGGAATCTTGCCTTGTTTATTTCTTACATTGTGAGTGCCTATAACAAAAAAAAATGATTATGGAACTAAAATTAAGTGAGTAAACATAAGGAAGAAAAACCATTACAACAATTCTGGTAAGAGATGTTATAGGTCTAATTCAGGAAAGGGGTAAACCATAGCCCACAGGCCTAACCCAGCCCACTACCTGTTTGTGCAAATAAAGTATTATTGGAACACAGCCACAACACTTTGTTTACATATTGTCTATGCCTATGGTCATAAAATAACAGAAGAGCTGAGTTGCAAAAGAGACCATATGGCCTACAAATCCTAAAATATTTAATATCTGGCCCTTTACAGGAAAGGTTTGCCAACCAATAAACCCAATTAAAGCAGTAGTCATATAAATGAATAGATGGGAATGATGGAAATGATATTTAAAAGGCAAAATCAATTTCAGTAGTCACTATTCAGTCATTCTAGTTCTAATTCTTGATTCCATGTACACATTAAAGGCCTACATTGTAAATATGTATAAAATACTTCACAGTATTCCAAGGAATCTGTTGACAACTTCTATTTACTCTGTCACATTCAAATTGAATTCTCATTTCTGTAAAGAACTTTATACTCAGAAGAATGCACAGTGGTGTTCACTCATCACATAGGCCTACAGATTGAAAGTAGTACCCCATTTGGTCCGCTTAGAATCAGATAGTCCTACAGTAATGGGACGGTAGCAGCCCTGGGGTCTCTTATATAAACCTGCTAAAATGCTCCCAACCTCTAAATTATTGCCATGCTCTTGTTTTCACTGCAGGCCTTCAGAGATGGCCTGAATCTTTTTCACCTCATTAAGCTGCTCTGCACTGAAGTCCTCAAAAAACTTTTCATCTGAAGAGTCCCCAAAAGGCCTGAAACTTCTTTTCCCTTCTCTGTACAGTTGGAACATAAAAGATTGCAATTCAAAGAAAAAGTAAAGAACTGTCATGGTCCTTTTTGTTAGTGCTAATCTCTGAACAGCAGATTTAGGGCAACTATTTTTTTTTCAGTTCCTGGTTCTTCACTTCCTGTTTGAATATACACTACAAAGTGTAGGTGAAATGTATTTATAGGACACAGTGAGCCAGTTGCTAGGTCTTTTGTATAAGACTTGAAAGATAAAGGCAAGCTCCTTTCTTTAAAAAAAAAAAAAATGTAATCTGCAGCCATAGAAACATCTAATCTTAGTCATAGCACCAACACCTCCAGATAGGCCAAAAATACAATTTGGAATAAAAGTTGCTTATAAAAAAATGCATTTTCAAAAATCCCACCTTGAATAGCAAACCAATGGGGAAAATGTATCCTACCTTCCAGGAAAGAGTTAAATTTAAGAAAAACAAAACAATAAATGTTTCTTGTGGTACATTTATATTTGAAGATTATTTGCCTTAAGCAATTTAATTCCTATCACTATTTGGAAGAAAGTAAAGTTTAGCCTACCATACACGATACACCAAAACAATTTTCAAATTAATGAAAGATTTAAATGTGAAGACAAGCACAAATATAGAACTGAGGAAAAGATAAGTTAAAATCTCTAATTTATAGAGAAGGATTTCTTAAAAATATGAACAAAAGCAGATTCTGTGAAAGACAAAGTGATGGGGTTTTCTATATATTTTAATTTTAATTTCTTCTATATATTCAACCACTTAGCTTGTAAAGTGAATTTTCCAACATGAATACATTTCTCATCAGTCCAATTGGGGATACTATACATATTTTCATCAACAGGTAATAATCCATTTATGTGTCCCATAAATGTCTTGCCTATTTTTCTCCTTAACAATAGATTTTGATATGTAAAATCTTAAGATCTCTTAAAACAAAATATTCAAAATTTAAAAACAAGTAACCAACATAAAACATGTTTTAATAGGTATGAACAGAAATTTCTTCCTTTTTAATCTGCAAGAAGCAACACATGAAGAATCTTTTAAATGAGCTCAGTATATGAAAATATTCATAAAAAATGAATAGAAATGGTCAATAAATGTAAAAAAAATTCTCAATCTTGCATATGAATAAATATAAACTAAAACAGCAATAAGCAACATTTTTGCCTACATATTAGCAAAAATATTTTATTTTGAAGTATACACAGACATATTAGTTAAAATGTTTTTGTAGCAAATAAAAGAAAATTAATTCAAAATAACTATAAAAAATTAATGAACCCTCAAAATTTTGAAAATCAACAGGTTTGTCTTTAGACATGATTTTTATCAACATTCAGGCTTCAATTCTCTGTAATTCTTTAAATCTGTCCTATTTAACAACATTGGCTACAGCTTGCTACTTTCCTGGAAATAAAATGGCTACAGTAATTCCAGGAGTTGGCTTCCTACCACATCATTCAGAAAAAATGAAATTGTCTCTTTTCTCAACCAGCACAGAATAGTCCTGGCATTCATTCTGACTGGATAAAATTAGGTCATGTGAACAATTCTTAACTAATCACCATAGCCAGGGAGAGAGAACCTTTAAAACTGGATTAAGCATTTATTAAATACACATGCCTGAGCTGATCACTGTAGCAAGGGAGCTAATAGTTTGATGACTGGCTGAAAGCATTCAGGGTCCATCCTCGGCAACAAAGTGGGGTAAAGCCCCTTTAAATCATAAAACTGCTACATAATGGAGGAGGGATAGAATAACTATACTGAGGTTGAATAGAGCAGCATGCATAGTTAGGCACAGCAAGTGGAGCAATAAATTATTTAAAATGTATGGGAAAATTGAGCTACAAATATCAAAACCTTAAAAATATGCATACCACAATTGTTTTAGAAATATCAAATCTTGGGGCCAGCAGGTGATGTGGAGGTTAAGGCTCCTGGATCCCAAATGGCTGACTGCACAGTTTGAGTCCAGGACTCAGTGGTTTGAAAATCACACTGGACATGTGTGTGTGTGTGTGTGTGTGTGAAGGGGGAGGACAGGGGGAGGTTGTCTAAAATCCTAAGAAGAGAGTGGAGGAGAAGAGACTGCAGCATGGTCATCCCCTCCAGGGGGTGATTTCTGACTTTCCCTCTCACTCTCTACAAGCACATTAAAAAAGAAAAAAAAAAAAAAAAGAAATACCAAATCTTGAAATTTATCCTACGAGAATAATCATATAATACAAAGTCATATCTATTAGGACGACTTAGGGTAAAGTTACATAAATTATATTAGATGAATTATGATACATCAATGCATAGTATACTTTGTATCTTTAAACATAATATTGCAGAAAAGCTATTCTAGACATGTTCTGTGGGGGCCAGCAGGTGGGTAAGGCCCTGGATTCCCACATGGCTGACAAGTTCAAGTCCCAGAACTGGCAGCTTGAAAATCACACCAGTAATATGAACATGTGTGCCCAAAATCCCAGGAGAATAGAGAAGAAATTGTTGAGTGGCCATCCACCAAAAGGGAGTGATTTCTCTTTTTTCTTCTGCCTCTCTGGTGAGTGCATACTACCCATGGGGGGGAATAAAACCAGATTAGTTGAGACTATCTTATTTTTATAAAAGTAATATACATAGGGAGGCGGGCAGGTGGCATGGTAGTTAAGGATGCTGGACTCCCACATGGCCAACCGCAGTTCAAGTCCTGGAGCAGTGACTTTCTTTCTCACTTTCTCTCTCTCTCTCTCTCTCTCTCTCTCTCTCTCATCAAACTGGAAAAATAATAACAATAATTAATAAAGTTAAATAAAAAACAATTATTTTAAAATAAATGCATATACATGTATTCATTGAAAAAGACTTAAACATATCAAAATATAATAAGTTGTTAATTCTGGATAGAGGAATTATAGCTTTTAGTTTTTCTTATAACTTCCTGTATTTCATAAATTTTCTTTGTGCTTCTGGATTATTCTTGTAATGAGAAACACTCGTGTTCAGTTTAGAATAAATAAGAAAACAAACCTAGATTTTAAATTTTTAATGAGGACTGTGACTTTAAGAATACATTCCTGAGTTAGGAGTTGAGGGAAAGCCCACTAGGAAAAGGAGCTCTAGGATTGCATTCTTTAAATACTCTGCCCCTTATCCCTGGAGGACCTCCAGCATGCATGCCAACCTTCAGTTAAGTTACTTTAGCGCCCCCTGAGATCCAATGTGTTGACTTTATCTAAAATGACTTCCCTACCCTCTGGGGAAGAACTTTGGGTAAACAAAAAATATCAAACCTCCCAAGAGGGCTTTCCAACTCCCTGAGCAATCCCCTTTTGAGAACAGGCACAAATACTCATATTTATAGTTCTCTGCAAGTGAAGGCTAATGGCTCAAAATTGCACTATATATAATTCCAGCCATATTATATGTACCTTCAGCTTTCATGTAATTGGTTCAAAGAGCAAAAGTTGGTCTGGTCTCTGTAAAAATGTGTGTACTCTGGGCTATAGAACTAACCATCTCAACTGAAGAGTAATTAAAAAAAAACAGTTAAAACATAATTAAACTTATTGATTTCATTTACTGATGTATCATGATATAGGTAACAAATCATAGTAGGTAAGTATGAATCATTTTAAGAAAAACTGCAAAGCTGAAATGCGTACGTCTTTCAATGATGTGAGATAATTCCATGCATATATGCTGTGTACACATATCTGGTCCTAACTCCATTGCTGTGGAATATACTCCACTCTTGATGCCAATAGGTGACGTGGTGGTTGAGGGCACTGGACTCCCACATGGACGACTATGGTTCAAGTCCTAGACCTGGTGACTTGCTTTCTAGCTCTCCCTTTTTCTCTTTCTCTCTCTCTCTTTCTCTCTCTCTCTCTCTCTGGTCAAATTTAAAAATAATAATAATAATAATAAGTGGAATTAAATAGATAGATATTTTTTAAAAAAGAATGTACTCTACTCTTTAGTTACCAGAGGCCAACATTACTGTAACAAGTAAAGAAAATGGGAAAGGAGGGCAAAGGATATCAGAGAAAATTTTACTTTTCTGATGTAAAATAGAGTTGAGAACAAAATTCAAGGTGTTAATTTATTTGCCAACTAATTAACATTTGTTTAAGATGTAGAGGTGAGTTACATGAACATAAGTTACGTGAACTCACAGAACATGCACAGGCATGTATAAAGTCTTAACAAGCTGCTTTTCCCTCTTGTTTTACTATGAAGAGAGAATGAAAAAATGGAATTGTGTGTCTGAAAGGGGCTGGCGTTCGAGTTAGGATGTTGGCCTTGAATTTCCCAGCCACAAGAAATGTGAGCCAAAATCAACCTTTATTCTCTTAAATTCACCCAGTTTCAGGTATTTCTGTTAGCAATGCAGTAACTGAGATAGCTGGCAAGGACTGAATGAGCAATGTGCTCAGCTAAGAAGCAAACATGAAGAACTTATCTTGTCTAAATTTTAGAAGAGGAAGAGAGAAAATCAAGGCTGTTGTCAAAGTTTAACCAGGAATTTCTACTTAGTGTTCTAGTCTACTTTTCTATTGTGTCCCACCCAATTACTGGGTCCTTCCTTTCCTGTTCCTCAATATCAACCATTTTTTAAAGCTTATTTTATTTTCTTTCTTTCATGAGTGAGAGATCTAGAGAGAGAGAGAGAGATAACACCACCAGCAGGGTCTTGACACCACTGATCAATTCTCAGGCACAGTCAGCCCCATGAGCATGCCTGGCAAACTCAGGGAGGTCTAGGGACATGAACTGGTAACCTTCCCACACGAGTCAGCTGGCAGGTCATTGCATTTCACCACAATGCCACCTTTTGCCCCTCCCCACAATCATTGTTTTAGATGCCTCCAGTTAATAGTGTAAGAAAAGATGAGGAACACCATGTATTTAGTCCACATTTTGGATGCTATTTTGTCTATCAATGTCTGAACCACAGTAGAGATTATTAAGGGTGAAAGGGTGGGTGGATGAATAGATGAATAGATGAATACAGGGAGGAACAGAGAATGGATGAATTCTTGCATGAGTGCATGACTCAGTAAGTGAAAAAGTAAGTGAATGAAAAAGCGAAAAAAATAAATGAAGAAATGAACAAGAGAATAATTCAATAAAACAGGGAGAAAGATTTAAAAGTACCCATAGGAAGCTTGTGAAGTCAGGTATGGTAAAGATGGGAGAGAAATTAAATCATACCCCAAAGATGTGATGTAGGTGATAGAATGACGTTGGGGGTGGGGGGAATCAATAAAATTGTAGAACCGAACCTCAAGGAAAAAAAGGAAACAATTACTGCACATCTTAAAGATTAACAGATCAGCCAGCTGGTAGTTAAGGCAGATGGATGGTAGTTAAGGAAGCTGGGTCTCATATGACCAACTGTGTAGTTCAAGTCCCAGACCTGGTAATTTGAAAAACAGGTGTGCATGCATACCCAAAATGGAGACTCGAGAAGGGATTATGACATGGCCTTGCCCCAGGGGGTGCTTTCTCACTTTCTCTCTCCTGCTCCCTCTGTCTCTGTTGCCTGGGAGTATGCGGGCCCTACAGCAAAAAAAAAAAAAAAAAAAAAAAAAGTGAGCAGAGGTAGCAGGGCAAGTTAGAGAGGATCAGCTCTGACTGCAACCCAACCTGGAATCTTGATATAGTGAGAACTTCTCTGTTTCTTCCACCAGCAAACACTAAGGGTTTTCCTGAAAGATGTGTTGGGCACACAAGCAGAGAAGTACACAAAAAAGTATTTACAAACTCTTGCTAAGGGCTCAAACATTGTGTAATTCAAGTTGAGATGAATCATGGGCATTTAGAGATAGCCTTTATTATTCTTTGATGAAAATACATATCCTTAAAAATTGAATATATAAAAGAAAAAAGAAATTAAAATCACCTGTAATGTTTCACCATTCAGAAATAATATTTTTGAGAATTTTATATCAATCCATGTGTATGTGCATGTATATATGTGTTTATGTGAGTTTAACATGACATATTTAATGTTTACTTGGTTTAATATAATGAATATTTTGATTTTATAAATTCTTTTAAAATCTCAATATTATATATTGTATAAAAATACACATATGTACATGCTTTTTACAATGTATATGTACAAAAGTATATGTACACGTATGCTTTTTAGATGCTTTTCACTTAGCTATATTATAAATATTTCCATGTTAGAAAACTATCTTTGGCATTCTATTTTATTACCATACTATTTTATTTTATGGATGTAACATAATTAACCAATCAATTCCTCATTGTTAAAAATTTAGGTTTTTTTCCAATGATTTGTTACTATAAAAAAGTAATTTCACTTTGTTTTTCTCTTATACCACTTTATTATGTAAAATAGAATGCTGCATTCTTATAGCTATATCATTGTACATTTCTTTGATTATATCTTTATTATAAAACCCTTGTGTTGGAATTGCTTGGTCAACTCAAATTCAAAAAACTAACACTTTGATATGTGTGTCAATTATGCTACCTTTAGTTGCCATTAAAACCCCATTCAATGGAATGACTTAAATAATAAAGGCCTTTTCAAGGTTCTCATATAGTCCAGAGATAATTCAGGTAACAGAATTGGTTTTCTCTAGTAGCTCAACATTACCACCAACAACCCCTACTTCTTGCTCTGCCTCCTTGGACATGAACCTTATTCTCTTGAAGATACAAAATGGTTGCCAACAACTCCTAGAAATACATTTTTACATCTCAAGTTCAGAAAAAGAACACCTCTTCCCCAACCCTCAAACACAAGTCATAAAAGCTTCACTCTGGATGAATTTGGGTCACATGTTCATTCCTAAGTCAAGTTCGTTGGCATGAAAGTTAGACAGTATTATCCATTTATAGCCTCACAAATAATATGGCTTCAAATTTCCTTCAGCCTTTACAAACACTGAGAATTAACCATTAACTTCTAAAAACTACAATAGAACAAAAAGCCACCAAAATTACAAGTAAAAAAGATAAACCATTATTCTTCTCTTCTTTTTCTTCCTTCTTTCCTTTGTACCTTCCTTCCCTCCCTCCTTTGCCCTCTCCTTCCTCCTTTCCTTCTTTTCCTTCTATTAGTTTGGACTTTTTAATGGTAAAAGCTTGGACTTTAATATCACATGGTCTCTATCAACATTTTGGTTTTCTAACTGAGTAGAGCTATTTTAGTCATGTTAGGGGCATGCTCTACAAAACAATAATAATAATAGAGACTTTCTCTTGGGGTTCTCACAGAAATAAAATGAAATAATTTTTAAAAGATGCTAAATGTTACATCATGTTTACTATTATAACATTTTCATAATTAAGTTGTTGTGAATTACCCATTAAATCCTTGTGCTTATATTTTTTTAATTTGAAGTAACGATCTCTAATAAATGAACCTCCCTGAGTATACCAGTCACACCTCCCTGTGATCCAGGCCATCTGAGACCCGGGTGAGTCACTGTGCGAAGACCCTGAAGACATGGTAGACCCTATTGGTCTCTCTCTCTCTCAGCAAAAATAAACTTTAAAAAAGAATTTGAACAATAAATCTCCCTCTAACTCCAAAATACTTTGTGTGTAAGGCACTGGTGTTAACAGCCTAGCTCCCTGAAATCTATAGAATAGGGTATGTTTTACTGTAGCATTTCAGACAAAAACACCAGTAATAATAGTTAATAAAATGAAGAATGACAAAATGAGTCTCCCCAAACAACTGCAAACACATGTGATAAATCTATCTGTTGGACTCATTTTATAAGTTCCACAAAAAACTAACTGTAAATCTCAGCCTCTCACTGCAAATATTTTTAACAAAAGGCAATGTATTTGGGGTAAAAATAGACATAATGAAAGAAGTCTTTTATTCACAGTTATGAATATTCCTGGCCTAATACAGGAGGAATAGGATCATTTACAGAAACTTTATATAAAGTTGCTCCTCTAACTGGGGACAGAAATGGCACTTCTCTAGTTTGTTCAATGTGCACTGTGGTTCCTGTCTGAGTGGTGCTATTTCTGGCACCCTGATGAGCCGCAGCTTGGTTTAGTCAAACAGGATCCAGGCTCCCTTTTTCCCTTTCAGATGGTTTCTTCATCTGACATTGGTTAGGACAGAGAATCTCTTTCTTCCACCTCAAGACTCATCCTTTCTGATTCCTACACAGATGAATTCTAATGGGAACAAACTTGTTTCAGCCAGGCTGCCCAAAGCTCACTCCTTGCTCCATGCACGAAGCATGCTATGGCAACATTACTAACGGGTGTTGCTCAGCCTTCATCTCTCTTCATCTCCCATGATATATAAGTGGTGACTGTGGACAGCTCTCTATCATGTAAATGGTCCTTATTATCTTGAGCTTTAAAAAACGCCTTTTAAGAAAGTGGGAATGTATGCCCTATGCTGCAATATTTGACAGTGTTCCTTTTAACTGAATCACTTGTTAGGGCAAAATTGCTATAACCTGTAATAAATGTTAAGACTGTCGAATGCATTCTTGTACTGAATTAATATTTTATAGCTCCTCAGCCCTGTGTGGGCTGGCTGTTCTACTGGAATGCTCTAGCACCATGGAAACGCTGAGAGATATTTTCTCCTAATTGTAAGAATGTTTGACAGATAACAGTACAGTACCATAGAATTAAACTCCCTTCCTGATGAATTCTGATCAGCTTATAACCTGTTTTATTCCATTATTTGGGGGGTTTGTTTTGTTTTTTAAGCATTGTGATATCTGTCTTTGGCCCTAATCACTTTTTAAAAGCTTAATGTCAGTGAGCATTGTATTATCTATATAATTATCACCAGAAAAAAGGAAGATATCCAAGGTTTTTTTTTTAAATAAAATTCTCTCCATTTTCTAAAAACTCAACCTGTGAACTACAATTAAAATTTCTTTGGAGAAATGTTTCTTTAAAGAAGAAAGAATTCTGCTAACATTTTTCTATTGCTAAACTATAATTTTAGTCACAGTTATGTTTGTCTTATCTTCTAATACTAAACGATATTGGCATTTAGCTAGAAAAAAGTACTCTTGATCTTAAAAACAAAATATAAATACTGTGAATTGCACATTGTGTCAAAGAGATACATGCTATGCTTCTACTCTTCTGGTCCAATGAGGTACAATAGAAAATATAAGTTTTCTAAGCTTAAGACTTCTGAACCAGTTGATTGAAATTTTACCCTAAAACTCCCTTGGTTCTCATGAATCAAGTTTATAATAAAGTCCAAGACCCAAATATCTAGGCAGAGCTTCCTAGAAAAGCAGATAACTCCTAGGTAAATTCTTTCTTGCTGTCCCTTTTCTCAAAAATACTTACGATGGTCCAAGGAACTATTTTTAGCAAGTTATTAGAAAGCCTTCTCTTGTCCTATTACAGTACCATGATGAATAATAAGAGGCTTTCTCTCTCATACTCTAAAGAATGAAGTCTTCCTGTCCATCACTTGGCCAGATTGCCTCTCGCTCAGGATCCTCCTTGACACTGGTCTCCACTCAGGCGTGTTCTAAAAAATCACTGCCAGCTCCAACCATGAGCAGAAATCAGAAGAGTAGTGAGTCTGCTGATCCCACTATCATGTGAAGCCCACGCAGTTCTTCCCCTTTCTCTTTTCACAGAGCTGAGATGTGGGGGTAGCTAAGAAGAGCATGTTCAAAATAATCAGTTAAATATTGGTGGAGGAAAGGTATGACCACATTAAAAATGTCTCTTGGGCTGGACCTTTTAGTCTAGTTGTTAAGGGAGCCAGAACCCATATGACCAACTGAGGTTCAAACCCCGGCTGTTTGTCAACTGGAAAAACATACTGGATGCATGTTTTGCATACCCCAAACCCAGAAATGATATAAATAGACCATGCCTTATTGGGGATGCTCTCTCACTCTTCCTTTCTGTCTCTCTCTGTCTCACTTTGGTAAGTGCATGTATCTTATGAGGAAAAAAAACAACCCTTCTCCTATCACAGGTTGTTTCCTAAGGGAAGAAATTATTTCTAGTTGGAAATAACTGAGAAGGTCCTATAGAAGAGAGAGAAGACACTTAAATAAAATGAGCACATGTGTTAAACAAGGGAAGTAACAATCAGTGTGAAAAGAGATTCAACAAAGTGTCACAGGCAGAAAAATGGTTCTCAAAATGCCCATGTCTTTATCTCTAGTACCTAGGGGAATCTTCCTAGGAAAAGAGATTTGCCAGGTGTGATTAAGTGAGATGTGATTGTCTTGGATCATCTAAATGGGTCGTAAATGTAACCACAAGGGTGCTCATAAGAGAAGACCAAAGTGAGAGTCAGAGAAGGAGACATGAAGACAGAAGCAAAGGTCAGAATGATGCAACTGCTAGAATGTAGGCAGCCTGGAGGCTGGAGAGGTGAGGAAACAGATCCCCACGCCCATCCCCACACTTTCAGCAAGATCACTGCTCTGCCAACACCTTGATTTTACCCAACAGAAACTCATTTTAGATTTCTGACCTCTAGAATTATTAATACTATTTAATGCTGTTTTAAACCACTAAATTTTCAGCTGTTTGTTACAACAGCAATAGGAAACTAATACACAAAAGCAAATGGGAAAAAAATGTGTGCTGTTTGTGAATATTTCAGAGTAGACAATACATTGAGATACTCAATGGAGGAAAAGATGTAAAGAATAATATCAAATGAGAATTATGAGAACATTTTGTTTTCTGCTTAAAGTGCTCTGATAGCCATTGCTTATAAAACATGATTCCCATAACAACCTTTTAATCCAGGCATTTTGATGATCTCCAATTTAAAGATAAAGTAGCCATGGCTCATGGAAGTGAGTTGCTTTGCTCAAATGTGCAATTCTGTATTAAAGTTGGGCAGTACCCAAAGTATTAAGTTTTCATCTCTTTTCACTGTGTTATATACTTGTTCATAGTTGGCCACCTAATTTAAGGTGGGTTTTGAATGTCAGGGAATAAAATTCATTCATCAGCAATAAATTAAAGGTTTTAAGGCAGGAATAACATGATCAGCTAATGCAACAGCATAATATAAAGTGGATTAGGGGACAGGGATATAAAATCTAGAGACAGATTAGGTTAACAAAATATTTCAGGAGTCATAAAACAAAGACCTTAATGAAAGTAGCAGTGGAAATAGAAAGAAACATACTATTTAATAAAGGTTGAGGAACGAGTAAGGGTAGGTAGTGACAGAAGCAAGAAATTCATCTTTCTGGTTTATTACCTAGGGGAAAGTAATGGTTTTCTAATATGTACATAGCTGTTGGACTACAAATAAATATACATTTAAACAAGCTTTACAGATACAAGCCATGGTTTCCAAAATTAAGTTTTTATATCCCTATCAGACTATTTGAACTTTTATATTTCCATTTCAGAAAACAGAACAAATAACTCTTCACAAAATAAATGAATCTCAACATGTATTTCTTACAATAATACATGAGTTCTTTTTGTCTCATTGAGGTCAACTATCTGGTCACCAATGAAAATTGAGAATAGCAAAGTATTGCTCTGTCTTCCGCAGAGAAATGACAAAACACTCTAAATCGTCACCTTTCCGACAGGTCTTTCTTGACCCCATCCATCTCTCACTCTATTACCTGTTCTCTAGTCCCTTTGTAAGCTGTTAGTAAACTACAAAAAAAAAAGTCTTTGGGTGGCCATCCTTGTTATATATCTGAAATATTTGCTGCTGTGTTGTGACATGTTATTTATTGCTATTATTCACCTGTCAGTTCTCATAATGTCCATTTTTCAATCTTTGCTTGACATTTATGACCTTGATTCTTAGAACCTTTCACCAACTTTTTTCCCTTTTACCGTAAAGAATTTAGAATAATGTGGCCCACCAAAGAGGAACATGTTTTAGTCCCCAAAACTTGTAAATAAGTTACCCTAAATGCTAACTAGGACTGGTAAATGTGATTAAATTAAGGATCTTGAGATGAGGAGAGTATCCAGGATTATCTAGGTGAGCACAATATACCAGGGGTCCTTATAAGGGGAAGAAAAAGGGAAGAGAAAGAGCAAAAGAAACAACAGAAGCAGCGATCAGTGAGGAGAGCAGATGTTATGTTGCTGAAAATGGAGGAAAGTGGAGGAAAATGGAGGAATAAGGCCAGTTGCCAAGGAATGCAGGCTGCCAAGGAAGGCAGGCAGCCTCTCTATGCTGAAAAGGGGAAGGAAACATATTCTTCCCTACAGCCTCCAGAAACATATAGTCCTGTGGATCGATTTTAAAATTCCAACCTCCAGAACAGTAAGGTAATAAATTTATGTTGTTTTAAGTCAGTAGGCGTGTGGTCATTTGTTTTGGCAGCAGCACATAACCAATACGTTGGCTCAACAACCAAATATCAATTTTTTTAACATTTTCAAATTGAGATAAGAAATTTGAGTATTTCAATAGAAATATAGTCATGCATCACTTAACAATGGGGATGTATTCTGAGAAATGCCTCACTAGGTAATGTCATTGTGTGAACATCATAGTGTGTCCTTACACAAAACTAAGCATGGCACCTATAACACGTGTTATGGGATAGCTTATTTCTCCTAGACTACAAACCTGTAGGCATGTAAGTCTAGTGAATATGGTCGGTGACTATAACACAATGGTAAGTATTCAGCTAAACAAATCTAAACATAGAAAGAGTGCAGTTGAAATATGGTATAAAAGTTTTTTTTTAATAGTACATCTATATAAGACACTTATCATGAATGGAGCTTACAGAATTGCAAGTTGCTCTGTATCAGTGAGTGAATGGTGAATAAATGTGAGGTGCCTAAGACATTCTCATACACTACTGTAGAGTTTATAAACACATACACTTAAGGTTACAATAAATTTATAAATGAAAAGTTATTTAATAATGAGCTAATCTTAGCTTATAACATTTTTACTTTTTGTTTTTAGAGACTTTTGTATAGGGTAAATACACTCACTGGAGAGACAGAGAGAGACAGAGCAACAGAAAGCGAGAAATCATACCCCAGGGGGAATGACCACACCACAATCCCTTCTCCTCCATTATCCTTTCAGAATCTGGGGCACACATGCCCATTTGCCCAGTGTAAGTTTTAAGCAGCCAGGTCTAGGTCTCAAACTGTGGTCAACTACATAACCATTATGCCATCTGCTGGTCCCAACATTTTTACTTTATAAACTCTTCAGTTATTTGTAACTTTTTGATGCCTTTGTAATAACATTTAAAACACAAACATATTGTACAACTACAAAAATATTTTCTTTCTTTATATCTTTATAAGCTGTATTCTACTTCTAACTTTCTTACTTTTTAACTTTTTTTGTGAAAAACTAAGACATAATCACACATATTAGCCTAGACCCACACACGTTCAGAATTATTAATATCACTGCCTTCAAACTCCACATTTTGTCCCTCTGAAAGGGCCATGATCCACAAAACAACATGAGATTAAATCTAGCACTAGAGAAAATGGTGCAATCAAGAGACATGGTAAACAAAAGATGTAGGAAGATTTTGTCAGTGTTTTACAGAAAGAATGTGGAGTATGTACAAGAAATATATTCTAAAATAATGGCAAAAGTATAATATAATAAAATAAACCAGTAGCATAGTCATTCATTATCAAGTTTTACATGCTGCGCATAATTGTATGTGCTCTGGTTTTATACAGTTGGCAGTGCAGTAAGTTTGTTTGTATCAGCATCAACACAAACACATGATAATACACTGTGCTATATTATGATAGCTATGACCTCACTAGGTGACAGAAATTTCTAGCTCCATTATAATCTAATGTACCATCGTATATGCAGTCCATCGTTGACCAAAGGACTGTTGACCAACACATGACAGTAGCCTTAAACAGAGTCTCATTATATCAATTATTCATTGCTTTCCTTTATCAGTTACTAAAAGAAACTACTCTAGCTAATTATTTTATATTGCAATGGAAGTTTAGAAAAACAGACAATGATCCACCCCATAATCATGAAAGAAGTCATTTAAAATCTATCCAGAACTTCATATTTGGAATCGCCAGTTTTGTGTAACTGAAGTACATTCATGTCTCATCATCCAAAAGAACCATTTAGAAAATTTTTGTGATTAAAAATGTGGTAAAAATGAAATGTATTTTTTCAGTAATATAATGCTATATTAATTTCAATTAAATTATTTAATTGAAAAATCAATTTTAATTAAATATTGTAAAATTTTAATTAAATATTGTAAAAGTGAAATAAAATTAAATTCTATATTCCCTTGCTCCCAAGATAAAAAGACGAGAACAAAAGTTTACATAGAATCCTCTCTGTTCCCAAATTACTAAGAGAAAAAAAACGAAAAGACAGGAATTGGAAAGCAAGAGGAAGAATGATGGACACGTGGGGGGAAAAAGATAAGGAGAGGCATAACGATCATTCAGAATCTCAGAAACAGACACAGCATGATCTAAAGTAACATCAGCGCTGGCCCTGACACACAGACATTAACCAATGTGCAAAGAAAATTGTATCCCTCTTGACTGACCAGCGTATAAGCCCCAGCCTTGGTGACTTGAAAAACACAGCAGGGGTGTGTATGCATACACCCAGGATCCTGGGATAAAAAGTTAAAGGAAAGCAGATGGGAGAGTGACTTGGCCCTATTTGGGGGATAGGAGAAGGAGTTCTCTCTCTCTCTCACTCTCTCTCGCTCTCTCACTCTCTCTCTCGCTCTCTCGCCCTCTCGCTCTCTCTCTTGTTCTCGCTCTTGTTCTCACTCTCTCCTCTCTCATTTGCATGCACATGTGCCCTCTGGCATTATAAGTAAGTAAGTAACAGTAACATCAACTTCTAGATAAATGTTACTTTAGGAAAGATGTGGCAGGTCTACACGACACCCAGCCCTGTAAAACATGTCTATCTTTTACAGGTCAGAGAGTAGGGGGGATATATAACAGCTTCAAAAGCAAGAGAAAAAATTTAGTGGAATATCCTTACTGTCCATTACTTTTATCCTACATTCTGACACCCTCACCCTCACCACTCCCCATATCTTCTCACTTCCCACTAAAAGAGCAAAGGAAAAAGAAGAGGAAAAGAATTAACATTTTTGGTACTTATTATCAGAGAAAATTCAAGGTGTTTTTATTTCTTATTGCATTTCATCTTCATAAAAGCTAACATTTCTAACCCTATAATATGGCCACACACTATGCCACATATATTACATAATTTATATTGTCTCACACTCACCACCAGTCTTAGAGGTAAGTCATACTGATATCTCTCTCTCTTTTTTTTTTTTTTTGGTGAAAAAACTGAGCCCTAAAAAAGTTATTTGGCCCAAGTCAAGCACCTGGCAAATTGGATGACTGAGATTCAAATTTAGGTCTATATGCTTGATGCAGAGCCTAAGTCTATAACCACTGCTCTGAGAAGAAGCTACTACTTTTTCTCTCTTTAGAGATTAAAAAAAAAAAAAAAAAAAAAAAAAAAAGAGCTAACAGGACATCAAGGAATTAAACATCTGTCTCAGGATCAAAATTACCTAATTCTGACTTCAGAATACCCATGATAATGAGTGTTATATTTGGAAGTCAGAGCTCAGTTTTTCAGTAGTCCTATATATTGTGATTTTTGTAAAACTCAACCCCCAGAACTGTACTTGACAACCATCTGATTCCTTAGTAAGGGAAGGGAGGTACACTTGATATCCACAAATTGCTGTTAGAGTAAATTTCAACATTCAGATCTACAAAATGGGGTGCATGGATTTACCCAAGGGCAGAATCAAGGTTTGAAATAATGGAGTCACAAGTCTGAATTTAGAACAATTAAGTCTGTCAAGCACAACTGCAATTTTAATTTTCAAAAATGCTCTTAAAGGAAATTTTGTCTTACATAATCTCAAGGATTTTTTTTTTTTCCTTTTAAATCCAACTGTTCAGGGAAATTTACACTGAGAAGAAGCTATTGACAGACAGAACCTCACACAAACCTTCTCTAACCAGTCTTAACATGGTAGATCCATGTTTCATGGGATGCCTTCAGGCCACCATGGCTCCATGTAACCTATATAAATCACAAATAAAACACAACACATACTGCTTCATCCTAGATCCTCTGCTTCAGATGGCCAAGCCCAATAACAAAATCGAGGGTGCTTTTGTACTTTTTTCTTTCGGCTTAGGCATAAAAAGCCTATTATGTTTTTGATTAAAGCTTCTAATTTGGGCAAAGCAAGAGCTAAACTTGGATACTGCAGAACACATCCATCTTGTTCCTACCAGTCTTTTAAAATGTGTGTTAATTTCTTCAGAGCTTGTGCCACCGTAAAAATAGCTTCACATGTACCTGTAATACCTCACAACTTGAGGAATATGACAACAGAAAGTTCATGAGAACCACGTGTGTTCTGGTGAGAATACAAAAGAAGCTACTAATTAGGAAAAACAAAACCACCATCGATGGAGCAGCTGCAGTAATTTGCTGTCTCTCTAGCATTATGGGAAAGGGAATGCATTATCACAGTCACTTTTCACAGCACAGAGAGACTTCATTAGCTTATTTATTTCCTCCATAAATTCATCCACTTTAGGCTGGAGAGAAGTAGTTCACAAACCTAAGGTTGAAATGCTGAATTTCAGAAACTAATGTCTAAAAAGTATCCTTTAATGGATTCTGGAAACAACTTTTTTGAATCATTTTCAATTACAGTCACAAAATGTTCCATTGCAAAGTTCCCTTCTCTTGATGAGAATTCAGGAAAACTGCTATTTTACTCTCTGAAATGTGGTGGGAATGTACTCTCTGTTGACAATAAATAAAACAGGAAAATGGGGGGGGAGGAAAGAAGTAAAATTGCCAGCCTACCAGAGATACTATGTTTAACAGGTAGGTGTGGAATAAAGAAATTTACTCCAAATCTGACAGGACTCAGAATCACATTCTCTTGAGTTGAAAGTCGGGTGGGAGAGGTGGGGCACTCAGGGCTCCAGATTCAGCAGCCTGCTTAGTTCGGTCATGCTCTAGAAGGAAGCATAGAGTGAACCAAGCCAAAAGAGTTCAAGGACAAATTTGGCCAGGCCCCACCAAACCTGGACACAGAACTGACCTCTTTCAGACACACCATACAGTGCTGGTTTTGTTATATCCATAAGAGAAAAAAAGCACTCACTCATTCCATGATCCAGAGAACTGTGCTTTCTGTGTGCCTGCTGCTTTCCTACATAAAATGAGATCTTTGTGAAATTACAAGGCTTTGCACACATAATTTTAAATAGAAATATACTACTGAAGACTTAAACCAAGCTCAGGTTTGCATTTTGCCATCTTCCCTCTCCCTTGACTAGGAGGCCATGTGGGAAGCAGGCCTCGCCAGTCAGCCTTGCACAGTTGGCATGGAGAAGGAGGAGCATCCCTTCCAACAACTGCTCTCACCAAACAGTTCTGAGCATCTGCTGTGACTCTGCCCACAGGGAACAAGGCTAGAGGCTGAAGATGAAACATGGTGCATGAAGCTGATTTCCAAGGCTGAACCAGATAAGCTGATCTGAAATGGGTAGTCGAACAAGGGCAGCCTGAGGAGAATACAGAGAGCTGAGATGCAAAGAAAGCAGCAGCTAGGAGTCCGTGAACAAAAGCTGATCTAAATGAATTTGGCAGACAGTTAATGCCCACTGTAGGGCTTTTACCTGCTCTTGGCATGCTCACAAGGGTGTATCTGTGCCATTTGAAGGAGCAGAAATGTGGTAATAAATCACACTGTTTTTTAAAAAGCAATAAGCTGAAGTAAGCAGCTTATGGTATAGAGTAATCATCTGAGCCTATGTAGTTCACACCCACGTTCCTGTGTTCTCTTTGAAAAGATCAAAGAAATGTAAAAATTAGGAAAACAACATCTGTACCAATGATGGGAAGCAGGAACCGTGCCAGAAAATACACCTTTTTTGTTGTAAGCCACTAAAATTTTGGGTGTTTGTTTGTTCCAGTAGCATATTGATTTGCTGTTTTTCTAATTATGAAATTAATATAATAAAACAATGTGGACAAATGTATAGAAATAGATGGCAGTTTATATATCAAATTAATCACAGAGGTTAGCCTTCAAGAAGTAAAGGAAATGATGCTTAAAGGTAGTGGATAAAAAGGTCTATTTCTTTCTATTAAAAAAAAGACATGAAGCAAATATCACAACATGATAATAATTGTTAATTTGGGTTATAGGTACATAAGTATTTCTTTTTTTTTTTTTTGAGAGTATTTTTTGCTATAGGGTGCGTGCACTCACCAGACAGACAGAGAGAGACATAGAGACAGAAAGCAAGAAATCAACCCCCAGGGGGGATGGTCACACCGCAATCCCTTCTCCTCCATTCTCCTCTTGGGATCTTGGGCACGCATGCACACGCGCCCAGTGTGAGTTTTAAGCCACCGGGTCTAGGACGCGAACCGCAGTCAACTACATGGGAGTCCAGCGACATAGCCATTATGCTAACTGCTGGTTCCCCCATAAGTATTTCTTATATTATTCTCTATAGTGTACTTTATTATTAATATCTCAAAATTATAATAAAAATGAACACAATTTTAAACTTTCACTGAAGATAATTGGGGTATGTACAAAACATGAAGAAAATTAAAACTACCCACAATCACATATATACATACATATATGATTGTATCACTATAGACATATGTGTGTGTGTGTGCACATATATATACTATTTTTATAAAGTAATTTTATTAAAATGGAGCTTTGGACCAATAGGTGGCATGGTGGTTATGGTGCTGGATTCCCACATAGTTGATCATGGTTTGAGTCTCAGACCTGGTGGCTTGAAAAAAATCACGCTGGGCAAGTATGCATGCATGCCCAAAATACCGGGAGGAGAATGGAAGAAAAGGGACTGCGATGTGGCCATTCTCCCTTGACGGTGATTTCTCATTTTCCCTCTCTCTGAAAAGCACACATGCACTACGGCAAAAACCTTTAAAAAAAAAAAAAGAGTTCTGACTATTCAATATTTTGTCTATCTTTTGATTATATTTTTATATATGTATATTGTCTGCTTTATTTTTTTAACATTCAGAAGGTTTTAATTTTTATACTGTCAAGTGCTTTTATTTCTTCATCCTGAGTTGTTACACATAGAGAAACCTTTCTTAACCTGAAATCTCATAAATATTTACCTGTATTCTCTTTTAGTCCATTTTATTATTGCTGTTGTTGTTAGAAAGTGTGTGTACTCACTAGAGACAGAACAGAAATAGGAAGAGCAGAAAGCACCTCTCATGGGAAACAGTCATGCCACAATCCCTTCTCCTCCATCTCTCCCTCCTCCTGGGATTTTTGGCATGCATGCCCAAAAACATACTGCACCACCGTATGTTTCTCAAGCCATTGAGTCCCAAACTCCAGCTGCAGGGTCAACCATGTGGGATCCTGCTGCCCTAATCACCAGGTCACAGAGCCAGCCCATTCTCTTTTCATTCTTTGAATAGTCACTTCTTTTTTCATTTATTACATCAAGAACGTATTTTTTTTTAAGTATAAAGGCACTTCATAAAGCTCATTGAAAAATAGAAATAAAGTACAAGTATATTGTTGTACAAATAAATTCTGAAATCCACATATAGTTTTCTTATAATATGCAGCTTTCATAAACTTTCTGAAGACCCTCATATATGTGTATATGTATTACCAAAGACCTAGTAATGTCTGGGGAAGCTAATGTGTTCTTGTACATAATGGAGCCCCTGGCTTCATTTCATAGTAACTGACTCAAGCACACAATTTTGAAAAAGCCCTTAATATTCTGCCTGGACTTCTGATCAAACGGCTCTCTGAAGATGGGACCCAGGTCAGTCTCCCTAATTTACTAAATTTTAGGTCACTGTTGTGATCTCACCACAGTATCCAGACATTTTCTCTCTTTCTACACTGGCTAAGTCCTGACCCCAATAAGCTCAGAAGGCACTTCATTACTGATGTCATAGAAGCATTAATTCTTTTTCATAGAATACAACTGTGCCATCACTTAGCACTGGTTCTAATTGCAGTATGCTTTATTACTCTCACTGTGGCTACTGAATTGCTTGATTAATTTTATAGCCATATGTAGAGGAAGAGGGATCTCACGGCCCAGACATAAACCCAGTGGTGTGTGTGCATGTGTGTATATGTGCGTACACATGCATATTTGCAAGTCTTTAAATAAATATAAAATTTAGTACCTAAATACTAAGATGCTTGGTTCTAGTATCTTACAAACTTTACTCTTACAATACGATTCTGCAGAACCTGCTTGCTTTGCCAATCAGGATTTCTCCTTTTTATTTTATTTATTTATTTATTTATTTTGTCTTAGCCTGGGCTAGACACTGAGGAAGCTACATGAAGAAAAGTGACAACTGCTGTCCCCAGGAGAACTCACAGTAGAGTGGAACTAACAATACAAAGAAACAAACGAGCAGAAACAAAACATCACAGTAACAGAAATTTTAAATAAATATCCTCCAAATACCAGCTACAAAGACATGAACATCAGAATGGTGTTCACAGTTTATTGCAGCTCTAAAAGTCCAAGAATTAGGAAACCATGACATGGCTAGCATTTATGTCCCGGCACAGAGATGTGATCATCAGCTGGTACCATTGATGAAGAATAGACTATCCAATTTCCTAAAGACGACTTCCATCTTCAGATCCCAGCATAAGGGACACTGAGGCAGGGCCCCTGCCCCAGCCCTAGCCCCGGCACCCCCAAACCCAGAGACCCCAATCTCTGTCAGCCAGGTAGGGATTTTTATTTCCTTCTCTTCTTTCATTTGTAAATTTCTCACTTCTCTTTACTACACAGGAACGCCTGCCCTCAGCTCTACATTCACCCGACTTCCATCTTCAGACCTCTGACAAAATCGCACACCATGCAGGCACGTGTCGCACGCCTTTTTCTTTATTCTCCTTCTTACTTTCTTCCCATCTATTTGGTCCTCTCTTCCTCTATCTGCGGCTTCCCAGATGGACTAGATAAGTCTAGAATCACAGTTCTGAAATATTCTAGTATTTTAAGACTCCCTGGGATCCTCCCTTCTACTGAACCACCTGCAAAAAAACGAGGCACTTTACTTCAGACACCTGAATAGGATGCTCCTCCTTGGACCACATTGCTAAACACAACAGAAGAGAGACTTTGGCAGTCTTCAGTCCACAGCAAAAGGGAAACATACTGACTTTGTATGTCACCACTTAATATATACTGAGTGTCCACACTCTGACAGAAACTGATTGACTAAAGGATTTAGAAGCACAGTATATGAATATAAATATCAGATATAGTTTGTGTGAAAGAGTAGGGTCTGAAGAAGGACATTTACAAGAAAAATAGGGAGGCAAAGCATTAATGGGAAAAAGAAATGTGGTATTATATGTCGAAGATACTTTATAGTTTTATCAACTGAACTAGGGAGAAATGTTCACCTGTTGAAATATTCATTTTGTAAGCTAAATAATGTGATTTAATGTATAAAATAAAATTAAATTAAAAACGTGAAAAAAATTGTCCTAAAGACTGCATTAATACTAATGAGGTATGAGTTCTCAAAACTGGATAAATCATAAAATATCCTTGCCCCTTTCTCCTTCTTAACTATATTTTTTTAAAGAATTATTTCCTCTATTTTATCATTATTGTTTTCCTTTGTTTTTTAATTTGACCAGAGTGAGACACAGAGAGAGAAAGAGAGAAAGCAACCCACCAGGCCCAAGACTCGAACTGTGGTCAGTCATGGTGGAGTCCAGCATCTTTAACCACCATGCCACCTCTTGGCCTCTTATATATATATATATATATATATATATATATATATGTACAGTTGGCCATGTGGACATCTAGTGCCCTTAACTATCACACTACCTGCCTGCCATTCCTCCTTCTTAACTTCTATCTGATCTCTTTGTCATTAGCAATCTATTAACTTAATAGAAAGGATTTTTTAATAAAATATAAAATTCCTTGATAATATATACAAGGAAATAGGTTCTATGTTAAGAATAAGAAATAGAGGTTAATAGTCAGTCTCTTTCCTTACTGAGTTCATAATTTAATGGCAGGGGATAGATAAAATAACAAATGCAATAAAGTACAAAAAGAAATGCTACCACTCCAAAAAAAAAGGGGACAGAAAAAGATCTGACAAGCTTCCTGGAGGAAGGGTTACTTGAAACTTGAAAGAGGAACAAAAATCCCAGAGTGTGTGTGTTTAGAAAATGGGTTTGAGGAATATAGTCTCAGGTATTGTACACCATTCCTGAGAGAAGCATTGTCAAAATAAATAACGGTCTGTTATTTTTTTCTTTTATGATAAAGAATGTGGGCCTGAGAGAAAGAAAGACAGAGAGAAAGTACCCTTGATAGGGTCTTATCACACCAGCATTCCCTTTCCCCAGGCCTCCAGCTCCTCATGAACTTGGGAGCCTGCATGCATGTTTTCAGGAAGATCCAGAGATCCACACTCACAGTCGACATATGGCTTCCAACAGTAAAGTCCAGTACACTCTACAGTCTACACCATGTAATCTATTATGTTTTTATAGCTATTTATGGGTTTACAAAGTCTTTCTGGCTAGCCACCACTTCTGATAAAAATAGAAATAATAGGATCATCATCTCCACAGCCAGTTACCTGTAGAGACTCCAGCCACTTCAGCAGGGTTCTTAGAAATAAAGATTGTAGAGACTGTCACACCCAGCAAAATTCCATGAAATTACTGAAAGCCAGCACTATCACCCTATATCAATGAGCATTTTCCTACCTTACTGTTCCAATACTCAATTTAATGCGATCTCTTCCCAGAGACAGAAATGCTCCTCTTTCTTGTGAGGAAGTATATTTATAATAAGTAGTCCTCTAAGCAAAATCTGTGTCTTTGTACCAGCCTCACCATCAGTTTCTTATTCTCTGGTCCACATTCATGGACTCTAATCCCACCTTGCCTTTATCTGCTAGTATAGCTGCTGCTTCTACCATCTCCTTTAGAAATCCATTAGCCTGTAATTCTTGAGGCCAAGTAAGGTTCACCCTTTACTCCCACATTTGTTCTGGTTGTAGATTTTCCTCAAAAGATATTTTAATTGGAATTGCTACAATCTGTACTTCATAAACCAGTGCATCCATAGGTCCAGAGAAAAATCAATGTTTACTCAACCATGTGTTCTTCTTCCAAACTCCTCTCTTCTGAATTACCCAAGGCTATGTACTTTAGCCAGTAGCATAAACATCTTTTCCTGCCACTCTCTGCTGCTAGATGTACTTTCTCTGTAATCTCCTCCCTACCCCCACCATTTCTGCTATGCACATTTAGATACATCTTAAAAGCCCAGTTTGCTTCTTAATTTGCTTCTGCATCTTTACTAAGCTTTTTTAATTTTGCAAGTGACAAGAATTAAACTCAAGCTTTCCTAAGTAAAAACAACCTGCAATTGGGAACCTCAAGGGGTCCTAACTTCAGGCACAGCTGAGTCTAGGAGTTCAAAAGACATTAATTCATACTTGTGTTTTCTCTCTCTGCATCTCTCTCTCTTTTCCCCCACCTCCTTCTCTTTTTTCTTCCTCTTCTCTCTCCTTGTACCCCTCTCCCTATTTCTCTCCCTCTTTTTTGCTCTTTCTCTCCCCCTTCATTTTTCAGCTTATCTTTCCCCGTGTTGGCCTCATTCTCAGGCAAACTCTTTCCATGGATCCATATATGTGCTCCCTAGCATCACTAGCTTCTGTGATTATTTTTTCAGCATCCTACATAAAAGGATGCAAGTTATATTTGCCTATGCAATGTACCCAGGCATGCAGGGCAATCATTGTGTCCAGGGACAGAAGGGAAGAAGAGTATCTATTGATTAGCCTAAATTTCCTGCAGCCATCTCCAACCCTCTCCTCTCACCTAACATTATCACAAGAAAGGTAAAGATTGTCAGTCAACCAGAATACTATGGCCTAGGGTTGAGGCAGTTCCCAAAAATAAGCAAATAAAAATTAGAAATAGATATGAGTTAGTATTATTTGTTGCATTTTAATGTCTTCATTTTCTTTTTAAATCTTCTCCCTATCACTTATTTCATGACAAAATTAAAGACTATTGTCTGAACTAATACATTTCCACTCTCATGTTTTTTTATATTCTCCCTTCAAGCTTAAAGAGTAATTTTTACTCTCATATGCAATTCTGAGTCTTTTCAGCTGACTGTGGTTTTCCCTTTGCTAAAAGCAAACAACTCTGAAATCCAAGATGTCCTACATACAATCCCTTCTAAAATGTCTTGTTTATTCTTTATGTTTGCAATAAACCTGTTCATTTCTTTCTCCATTCAGTCCAAAAGAACATGTGATAGATCTGTATCTTATCTCTGCTGAACTCCACCGATCCTTTATGACTAAACTCTCGTTTGAGTTTTCCTGACATATATAACCATAGTCTTCATATTTCTACTCTATCAATCCTGGCATACAGATATGATAGATAGCCAGTGATAGAGAGAGCAAGGATTTAAGGGAGCTGAAGCCATCCCACCTACCAATAGTTGGCAATTCCAATCCAAACCTGACACCTGAGATACTCTTTCCGAGGAATGAGCCCGATCTGGCTCTACAGCAGTAAATTCCCACTCCTTAGAAACACACACCAAGACCCTCTGCCAGTGCTGGAAACTTTCCCTCTGGGTAATATTCTTCAAAGCTACTTAACCAGACCTTTTCTAAATAGAAATAAAGAAATGACTCTTTATACCAGTCAAGTCCACAGTTATCCAAGTAGATTGGGTAGGTCTCCAGGTATTTATTGTTTAAAGCTCCTATATGAGCCCTGGGAGACTCCCTTTCCCTATTAATGTATCACCCCATTAATTAGAAGCCCTAATCAAGATCACCTTTAAAATCAAGAATTTTTTTCTCTTCACATAGGATGTAACCCACCAAAAACTGCTCTAAGTCAACATCGCTAAGTGAACCTGTCCCTTTTAATTCAGTCCCTGATACATATCATAACCCACATCTGATAAACTACAGAAACAATAGTCTCATCTCGGAGCAACAAAACCAGGCTCAGTTTCATTATGTCCTCCCATTGATATTCCTTATTTTACCCATACATCTTTTCAAGGTTACCAACTTTCCCCTCCTCTACTTGAGCTTTGAAAGACAAAGAGACACAAATCATGAAGAGATACCACATGAGAATCACAGTAGAAAAATTCAATAAAAATTTTTAAAAAATCAAAATGAATGTATCTCCCAGAAAAGGAAAAACTTCAGAAAATATACCAAGGGACATCGTCAGGAAAATTTTTTTGTAAAATCTACTGAGAAATCTCGAAGAAATCTTCCTTAGTCACCGTTGTTTTTCTTATTTTTTGTTGTTTTTTTTCTCTTTTTAAAATATTTATTGTAATTTATGATTTTCATATAATCATTACACATCTTTGTAGGGTACATAATGGTCTTTAAAAGCAAGTATACAGTGTATAATAAACAAATTGAGGAAATAAATGTACTCCCAACCTTCAACATTTTTTAATTTCAAGTTCTTTTATACATTCAATCATGTTATTTAGCTTGCAAAGTGAATATTCCAACAGGTGTATATTTCTCCCCAGTCTAGTTGATGATATTGTAAAGTTATCTTCAACAGATAATATTCCATTTCTTTGTCCAATTAAAAATCCTTAATCCTTAATAGAAATCCTTAATGTCCTTCCCAGACTCAATTCCATCACCTACCCTCTTCCAACACTATATCTGGTATTCACAACCATTTACTGTGTTTCTATATCCTTTAGACATTCAGTTTTGGTCATAGAGTGTGGATACTCAGTATATATTAAATGGAGACATACAATTTCTTCCTTCATAGCCTGGCTTGCTTCACCCAGCAATAAATCTTCCATATTCATCCACTTTCTGTCAAAAGCCAGGGTCTTGTTGATTTTTATGGCTGAGTAGTATTCCATAGAGTAGATGTGCCACAATTTTTCTTTTTTTTCTTTTTTTTGCATATATATTTTTAATTTAATTTTCTTTTACACATTCAATCACATTGTTTAGCTTACAAAGTGAGTATGTGAACATTTCTCCCTAGTCGAGTTGATAAAACATAAAACATCTTCAACAGATAATATCACATGTCTTTGTCCCATTGATGCTTTGCCTTTGTATTTTTCTTCTAAATGTCTTTCCTCAGGCCCTACTCTTCCACACACACTATATCTGGTATTTTACCCATTTACTATGTTTGTATATCCTTCAGTCAATCAGTTTCTGTCACAGAGTGCAGACACTCAGTATATATTAAGTGGTGATATACAAAGTCTCTCCTTCATAGCCTGGCTTGCCTCACTCAGCAGTAAATCTTCCATATTCTTCCACTTTCTGTCAAAAGCCAGGGTTTTGTTGTTTTCTTATGCCTGAATAGTATTCCATAGAGTGTATGTGCCGCAGTTTTTCTATCCATTCATCTGTTCGTGGGCATTCAGGTTGTTTCCATGACTTAGCAATTGTGAATAGTGCCACAATAAACATCGATGTGCAAGCATTTTTCCAATTAAGAATTCTTCTGTCCTTTGGTAGATACCAAGGAGTGGGAATGCTGGATCATATGGTAGTTCTATTTATAGATTTTTGAGGAATCTCCAATTTGTTCTCCACAGTGGATGGACTAATTTACATTCCCACCAGCACTGTTAGAGGGTTCCCATTTCACCACATCCCTGCCAACACCTATCATCTTTTGTTTTTTAATCTTAAACATTCTGACTGATGTTAGGTAGTATCTCATTGTCGTTTTGATCTGCATTTCCATTACCATGAGGGATGTTGAGCATTTTTTCATATGCCTTTTGGCTATTAGTATGTCGTCTTTAGGAGAGTGTTTTTTTCAACTCATTCTCCCATCTTTTAATAGGGTTGATCATCTTTTTTCAAAACAGCTGCTTGAGTTCCTTCTGTATTCTCATTATCAGTCCCTTATCTAATGCATAATTTACAAAAATATTTTCCCATTCTGAGGGCTGTTGATTCACACTAATTACTGTGTCTTTTGCCATGCAGAAACTTCTTAGTCTGATATAATCACACTCATCTATTTTGGGGATTATCAACTGTGCTTTGGGGGTCTTAGTTAAGAAGTCTTTGCCTATCCCAATGTCTCCCAGAGTTTCCCCAGTGTTTTCCAGCAGTAGTTTCATAGTTGAAGGTCTTAGGTTTAGATCTTAGATCCACTTTGAGTTGATTTTTGTCAGTTGAGAGAGGAGAGGGGCATAGATTCATCTTTCTGCAGGTGGATATCCAGTTTTTCCAGCACCATTTGTTAAAGAGATTTTCCTTTTCCGACTGGAACCTTTTGCCAAAGTCAGTTCATAGTATGTTTGGGAGTTTATTTCTGGGGTCTCTATTCTGTTCCATTGGTCCACCTGTCTGTTTCTGTGCAAATAACATGATTTATTGTACATCACAGCTTCATAATATATTTTGGGTCATGGAGTGAGATGCCACCCACTCCACCATTTTTGTGCAGGATTGCATTGGCAATACAAGGTATTTTATGATTCCAGACAAATTCTATGATTGTCTTTTCTAGATCTGTGAATAATGTGCCTGGTACTTTGATTGGGATTTGATTAAATATGTACATTAATTTGAGTACAATTGCCACTTTGATTATATTAATTCTTCCAATCCAGGAACATGAGATGTCCTTCCATTTTTTTCTGTCCCTTTCAATATCTTTTTAAAGATTTTTACAGGTTTCTTTATAAAGGTCTTTGACTTTCTTAGTTAGGTTTATACCTAGGTATCTTATACCTCTTGTGGCTATGGTGAAAGGGATTTCTTTCGGCTATGGTAAATGGAATAACTTTTTTCAGTTCTATCTCAGTCTGCCTGTTGTTTGTATATAAAAATGCTAAAGACTTCTGTAAACTGATTTTGTATCCTCCAACTTTACTGTATTCGTGCATTACTTCCAGAAATTTTTTCATGGAAATCATTGAGTCTTCCATGTATACCAACATGTCATCTGCAAATAGTGAGAGTTTCACCCATTCTTTTTCTATTTGAATGCCTTTTATTTTCTACTCTTTTCTGAATGCATTGTTGAGGACTTCCAGTACTATATTGAAAAGGAGTGGAGAAAGTAGGCATCCTTTTCTTGTACCTGTTTTTAGCTGAAAAGCTTTTAGCTTTTCTCCATTGAGGATGATGTTCTCTATGGGTTTTTCATGGATAGCTTTTTTTCTGTTGAGAAATGACTCTTTTATGCTGATCTTACTGAAAGTCTTGATCATGAAGGGATGTTGTATCTTATCAAATGCTTTTTCTGCATCAATCGATATCACCATATGGTTTTTATCTTTCTTCCTGTTAATATGGTGTATTACATGTATAGTGTTGTGTATGTTGAACCAACCTTGCATTTCTGGAATAAAGCCTTCCTGATCATGATATATAATCTTTTGTATAAGTTGTTGAATACAATTTATTAGTATCTTGTTGAAAAATCTTTGCATCTATATTCATCAGAGATATTGTTCTATAGTTTTCCTTCCTTGTCCTGTCCTTATCTGTTTTAAGGATAAGGGTGATTAAGGCTTCATAGAATAAATTAGGGAGAGATTTACCCTTTTGGATCTTTAAAAATAACTTGAGCAGAATGGAGGTTAACTTTTCTTTGAATGTTTTGTAGAATTAAGATGTGAAGCCATCAGGGTCAGGGCTTTTCTTTGTTGGAAGGTTATTTATTGCTGATTCAATCTCCTAGCTTGTTATGGGCCTATTCAGGCTTTCTATATCCTTCTGGCTCAACCTTGGTAGATTATATGTGTCCAGGAATTTGTCCATCTCATCCTGATTGTCTTGTTTCTTGACATATAGTTGTTCATAGTGTCCTCTAATGATGTTTTGTATCTCTACTATGTCTGTTGTTGTTTTGCCTGCTTCGTTGCAGATTTGATTCACCTGGTTCCTTTCTCTCTTCTTAAGTCTCGCTAGTGGTGTATCAATTTTATTTATCTTTTCAAAGAACCAGCTTTTAGTTTCATTAATTTTCTGTATAGTTTGTTTATTTTCTATTTCATTTATTTTTCCTCATATCTTTATTATTTCCTTTCTCCTGGAGTTTTTTGGATTTTTTTGCTGTTGCTTTTCCAGTTCTCTAAGGCATGATGTTAGATGATCTGTTTGCCTTCTTTCTGTCTTCCTCTTATGTGCACTAATTGCTATAAACGTCCCTCTTATGACTGCTTTAGCAATGTCCCAAAGATTATGGAAACTTGTGTCCTCATTGTCATTGGCTTCCATGAATCTTTTGATTTCATTTTTTATTTCTTCAGTAGTTGTGGAGTCATTCAGGAGTAGATTCTTTAGTTTCCATGTATTTGAGTATTTTTGAGTATTTCTCTTGAAATTAAATTCAAGTTTAATTCCATCATGGTCAGAGAAGTTGCTGGATATAGTTTCTATGCTTTTGAATCTGTAGAGACTTGCTTTGTGCCCTATGATGTCGTCAATCTTCGAGAAGGTTCCATGTGGGGGTGAGAAAAAAAGTGTATCCCGTGGTGTTTGGATGGAAAGTTCTATAGACGTCTGTGAAGTCCACTTAATTAATGGTATCATTTAGATCCTTTATCTCTTTTTCTATTTTTTGTCTAGATGATCTGTCCAGAGGGGATAGTGCAGTGTTGAGGTCTTCAGTGTTTAGATCTAACAGTCTTTCCTTCACATACCATTATTAGTTTCTTCACCTTCTGTTATGCCAATTATTCTGATGTTTGGGAGTCTTATGGAATCTAGTATTTCTCATATATTATCCTCATGGTTTTTTCTTTATTTTCTCAATATTTCTGGTGGTTTTCTCTAGGTCAGAGGTTTTATCTTCTATGTCAGAGATTCGATCTTTCGCATGGTGTAATCAACTTTTAATACTTTCAGGAGAGTTTTTGATGTCCTGTATTATGGACTTCATCTCTAATAGCTCCATCTGATTCTTTCTCAGAGTGTCCATTTCTTCTTTCATATCATGGAAGGACTTCCTAATCTGTAGTTCATTGTCTCTTTTCTGTTCCAACTCATAGAATTTGTTCACCATGAATGTTCTAAATTCTTTCTCAGACATTTTGGTAACATAACCTCTGTTTTTTCAGGAAATGGGATGGAGTCACTGTGTTCTTTTGATGGAAACATATTTCCCAGTTTATTCAGACCTGAAGCTCTTCTGCTTCTAGCCATTGGAAGATGCATTAACTTTTGAATATCTCTTAGGAGCAAATGTATTTCCTTTTTGCTGTGAATTAATGTATGCAAAAGTCTCTCTTCTGTTGTTTTTAGTAATGTGGTTTCAAGAGGTGTACCCTATTCAGGTGTCTGAAGAGTACTATCTCCATTATCATAGGTGGTTCATTACAGGGGAGGATCCCACGGAATCTTACAATACTAGAGAATTTTAGAACTGTGATTCTAGATCTGTCTAATCTCTCTGGCAGTGTGGAGGATGAGGAAGAGAGGATAATGTAAGAGTTTAAAAAAAAAAAGAGTAAAGAGGAGAATAAAGAAAAAAGTTGTGCACCGTGTGTTAGTACCAGGGACCTAGAGATGGTACTGATGCTCTCATGCAGAGTGAGGACCACTCTGTGGGACAAGGGAGAGGAGGGTATTAACTAAACAAAAAGGAAGAGCAAAGAGAAATAAAAATAATAAAAACCTGCCTACCTCTCTGGGGGTTGGGGTCCTGTTCTTGGGGGCCTGAAAGTGGAGTGGGGGCAGTGGTGCCCCTGCCTCAGTTTCCCTTGCTGGCCAGGGACCTAGAGATGTAACTGGCACTCTCCTGCAGAGCAAGGACCACTCTCTCTTGGGGGTGAGGTCCTGTTCTCGGGAACCTGGAAGTGGGGTAGGGGCAGAGGTGCACCTGTCTCAGTTTCCCTTGCTTGCCGGGGACCTCTCACCCTTGTTTTCCTACACAAAATAAATATTAATTTAAATCTCAACATATAATGGTAACAAATTAATTGCATAAAAACCTACAATAATGAACAGAAAGTTTAAATATTTAATTGAAAAATATTTATAATTATTTTCTGCTCTTTGCTGTAAAGTTTGTTTTTGTCAGTAATATGAACATTATAGTTCTTGAAAAAGAGAATTTGGGAGAAGTAGAGATCTGTGTTCAAAGGATGATTAATAGTCAAGAAGCAGTACAGAATGAAGATCAAGTATGTACATTTGATCACATCTTGGTTCAAATTCCAACTTCAAATGAGGAAAACTAGGTAAGTTCATTTTTCTGAACCTCAATTTTGCTCCTTAACAAAATTTAAACTTCTGAGATTCTTAAGAATAAATTAAAAATCTGCCCACGGGCCCGGCGCCATGGCTGCAACCGGCGGCGGGACTTGCGCGGGCCCTCCCAGGCTCAGCGCGTCTCCCCTGGGACCCACGCCAAGGCTGCGGTGGGAGGCGGACCCTGCGCCCCCCAGGCCCCGCGCCATGGCTGCGACCGAAGGCGGGACTTGCGCGGGCCCTCCCGGGCTCAGCACGTCTTCCCCGGGACCCGCGCCAAGGCGGCGGCAGGTGCCACCGTGCCCCCCCCCCCCCCGGCGAGGGG
>NW_006204388.1:3088466-3101815 GCF_000334495.1 Tupaia belangeri chinensis
ATTGAGTTCATTGGCAGAACAACAATTGAATGGGGGGGGGGAGGCATGGAGGGCAATCATGGATGCCAGGGACAATGGAGGAGGAAGATGGGACAGGGCAGAGGGGGGGGGATGGGGAATCAGGGATGGCAAGACAAAGGGCAAGGTATGCAGGATGTAAGAATTGGAAAATTACTTGCTGAGAACATGTATGTTGATGTGCTTGATTGAACCAGTACACAGTGTATTTTGGATGGAAAATTTATTGGTGGGTTGTGATGGTGTATAGAGAATTAAGGTAGAAAATAAAAATTTTAAAAAAAAAGAATAAATTAGAAATCTGACATAGCGCACCCAATAAATAATAGACAATAAATAGTGGAAATATTATTATTAGATTCATTGTGGTTGAAGAATTGGAAAGAGTTAACTATTCTTTTTTGTCCTATATCTATACAAGAATTTTTAATATTGAATGAACCATAAATAATCACTTTAAAGTCCACTGTCAAAAGAAAATATCAAATTTAACCAAGAAAGCACTTACCAGATCCACCTCTACTATAGAAAATAGTAATTTTTTACAGTTGTGGAATAATGCATTTACTCAGGTCCTATTAATCAACAACTCTTCACTTCCCCTATTCCCAGTCTGAAGTACTTTTAAAAAATTCATTCTCTTATACCTATGTGTGTCAGCATTATCTCTTCTCTTTCTTACAAAATGACAGTAACAAGCAAATATGGTTTCTGGGTCACTTTAGCATTGTACTTTCTTCGTATGTCACCACTGGCACCAAAAACTTGATTGATCTTAGAAGTTCTTCTTCAGGAAAATAATTAGAGCATCCAATCTCTAACAAATCATCAATGTTCCTGTGAAGCAAATTCTCAGATATTTTATATCTTTCATTTTCTGCCTTTTAAGTAAAGAAAACATAAAAATAAGAGGAAATAATTAGTCTATTTGACATAGTGCTCATTAAAGATACTGAGAATATGCTCCCAAGTGTAAAGAAAAAACCTGAATCAGCGTAAAAAGATCTGGGATTTGATCCCACCTTTACCACTCATTAGTTTTGACCATCTAAGCTTTCTACGCTTTATTTTTCTCATTTGTAAGTTAGAATAACATGTACCTCAGAGGGTAATGTAAAAATCAAATATAATATGCCAAGTCCAATGCTTTCTTATAGTGGGCTCTCCATAAATAAATAAATATGCCTAAATTTCTACTGTAGATACCTTTCCTCACCATATCTTGGGAAAATAAATCAATTTAGTTAATCAAGGCATCATCTACTAGAGCTGTAATTTTCTAATAGTTTTAGTATCAGAACTCTTTTTTTCAAGTAAAGCTTTGCACAAAACTTTATAAAATATTATTTGTTCAATAGTCCTGCTAAATACTGTCTTTCGGTGTCAGGCATTCTGATAGACATTAGGAACACAAAGAATAAGGTACTGTTTCTTCTTTAAAGAAAACTGGCATATAATCATGCCTAACCTCTTCTGGGTGAATCTGACATGCTGACTGGTGCAATGTGGAGAATTGTGAATGGTAGCACAAAAATTGAGGTCAGGTTTAAGGGTATATGGCATGGGTTGTTGAGCAGCAGATCTAGCATAATATCATCTGAATTAAAATATTTGAGGCAGGCTGATGAAAAGCAGGAATAGTCTGAAGCATCAAGAGTACAAAGAGAGGTGAAAAACAGTAATTCCAATCAGAAGTATCAACATTAAGGTCAAGCAAAACAATGTAAAGATTCCAGAAGCAGACACTGGAGAAATCTCTTATGGTGATAGTTTATTGGAGAGGAGTTATAATTCAAGGAGGCATGGCTATGTAAGGGCTGAGTAGAAGGAAGTAGGAAATGACTTAAAGCCAGTTTGAAGATTTTGAAAATGCATTCACTAGTGTAATAGCATGTGAAATTTTAAAAGTATAATACAAAGTTCAATGAGTAACTACTTCCTAGGAGAAACACTGATGAATTATAGCCGTTTAAGGAGAGGAACTACATGGATAAATGGTCCAGATGTGATTTCATACCAGGAATACTTGAGGAAATGGCTTATTTTGCCTGAAGAAGAGATTTAGGAGTTCTGTAATAGCTCCAATAAACTGAATGTTTGGTCTCAAAATTCACATTAAAATCCTAATCCTTCATTTGATGGCATTAGGAGGAGAACCCTTTTGGGAGGCAATTTCTCTCTTTCTACTACGTGAGGATACAAAGAAAGGACCACAGTCTACAACACATAAGAACACCAAGAGCTCATCAGAACCTGACCATATTCACACCCTGATTTCTGAATTCTAGCTTTAAGAACTGGGAGTAATAAATGCCTGTTGTTTACAGCCACCCTAGCTATAATACAACAGCTTGAACTAAGGTAATAACTGATCTCAAATATCTAAGTGGCTATGAAAGAGAGAGGAAATACACTGAGTAGCTCTAGACCAGCCATTTGCAGAGCTTTCACTGTGGTCATTTTTTTAAAAAACATGTATTTATCTATCTCTCTATCTATCTATAATAAATAATAGATAATGTGATTTCAAGCTGCCAGGCCCAAGATTCAAACCACAGTCAGTCATGTGGGAATCCAGCGTCTTAACTACCATGCCATCTGCTGGCCCTCACTTGATCTTTAGTCTCCTCTAAGATCTAAACCAATTCATCTTATTGTAATCTGCATAGTTAATCTAGGCCATCCACTTGAACTTTAAATACTGTTGCCTATAACTGATTTCCCTCCAATAACTCCTCTCATCATATAACCCATTCTTTCATATTGGCATCTCCATCTTAGTAACCATAACAGAAACTTGGAAATTATGCACATCATGGAAATCTACTACATCTATAACAATTTATAATAGTTGCTAAATTATCTCCATTCTATTTTCCTTAACATGTCTTCTATCATCCCCTCTATTCTCACTAATAATGTCTACATTCAAGCCTCAGCACCTCTTACCTGTCTGATAACAAAAATCTCCAATGGATCTCAACTCCAGATCTGCCCTCATACAATTAAACTCTATACCAAAATAATTTTCTAAAAGCAGCTCTCTGTTGGTCCCTGCTGCCGAGAGTAACCTTCCCAATATGCACAGTACCAAGAATAGTCCTATGAATAGGATAAAGTTTAGGCAATAGGGTAGGAGTATCAGAGTGTTATCAAAAGGTATCTTTAGGGTTGCAATCTGCAGTTGCATACTAAAGTGTGAAAAGACTTTTGGCAAAGTAAAGTATTTAAATTTGTGCAATCAGTGTTTCTTGGATTTTTTTTCACTACTTCATCTCTCTTCATTTTCCATTGAATTCCATAGACTATGTTTCAGTGAAAGCTGAATTAAAAGATGAGATTTCAAGTCATTATCATGGCCTGTAAAACCATTCATAAGAGGGTTTCAGCTTTATCTACTGTATTTATTAATTCATAAAATATTTACTAAATAGCTATACTTTCAGGGATCATCTCTATAGTCTGTTACTAAACAGCTATGATGCTATGTGCTAAGATACATTAATGAGCAACTGTACATGGTCCATATACTCAAGAATTTATGGTTTTGGAAAATTACACCACATTTTTTTTTCAAGACTTTGACACACCATACTTGCTACCAGAAATGTCCTCTTCCAATCTTTACCTAACAAACACCTCCTTGTTCTTCAGTTATATATACCTTAAACTGTAGGCTCCTTGACCATAAAGAGTATATTATTTATTTTTATTTTCCTATGTGTAGCACTATACCTGATATATAGATCAATTCAACAAATGCATGCGAAACTAATAAATGGGAAAATAACTTAAGGTTAAAATTATTTCACTTTACTATTTTGATAAACCAGTCTAAATTTTATAAAGAAAGTACATATTTTTTGTGCTAGTGGGTGCTTTCAAATTTAAAAATAATAACAATTGCTGAACTGTCAACAGCTCAAAAGAAAATAGAAATCCTTAAATCTGGAAGAAAAAGCATAGAAGAAAACCAGTAATGTTTTAGTCAAAAGTCATAAAATTATATTTCTCTGTCCAACTCACAAGGCTTCTCCAAGTTCAGTTTACTCTGTGTGTGTGTGTGTGTGTGTGTGTGTGTGTGTGTGGCTTCCCTGCCCTTTTCAAATGCTTATTCACTCTTCTGGAGCAATAAGAAACTCAAGAGACAGTGTCTAAAATTCTCCTGCTAAATTCTCCAAGAAGCAATATGAAATGTACTATGCCCTCTACCTTCTAGATAAAGGGAATTATGAGATTTTGTTCTCTCTTTAGGCTGCACTCAGAGATGTTTCTCTTGGGTGCCTGCTACAGTCTAATCTCTATATCTCCATCCTGCATTAAGGCACAAGGCTACTTCACAGAGTTGTACCAGCATCTAAGTTCTATTGTGGTGCTCAACCCAAGAAAACTTATCTAGTGTCTGGATAAGGGAAATATACTCTGGTGCTCATTTTTCCAAATGCTTTTTTCTTTCCAAGAGCCTTGGAAAGAAAACTTTCCAAGTTTTAGATAAGTGTTTGATTCTTTGTTATTTTTACTTTGTTGTGTTCCTGGTGTTTCCAAAGTAGTGAAAGCAGAATATCTTATCAGGTAAAAAGCAGAATTCCTTAGCTATTAGACTTGAGTAAAGGTCTGTGGAATTCAAAAACATTCTATGCAGGGGGAAAAATTTTTAAATATTTTATACCACACAGAGAAGTTTTGCTTTGTATAAAAAATACATCAGTGTTCATTTTTCACTAAACTTAAAAGTACATGATATTCTTGAATTTCACCAGACTTTTTCTGTACATGGTAGAAAAGAATTGTCTTACAATTCAGTACCACAGCTTTGATGAAAATGATGTATTATATAGTGTCACAACATATTAATCCATTCTACAGCTCTATAGTGCTCCTGTTGTCTAAGAAAAGTTGTACATGCATACTGTATTGTACATCTTAAGTGTTTTAATTATTGAATGCCTGATAAATGCCAAGTACTTTGTGAGGCTCTAGTAATATAAAAATAAATTATGTATTTTTTTAAAGCTTGGCTTCTGTTATAGGATATTGAGAACTAAAAAGTGTGTTACTCTCATAATTCTTAAAACAAAATTAAAAGAAGAATTGAATCATTTTTCCAATCCAACAAAGTTTCAGAACTATCTAACCCAAAATACATGTAGATACAAACACCTCCAAGAAGAAGGAAAATGTAACCAGATACCAATAAAAAATCATTTACTAAGATTAATTTATATGTAGATAAAAAGCTATCCTCAGGATGGTAGAGAATTCAAAGTCAATAAACACTATAGAAATTGAGATAGTCTGCACTGTCCTGCATGCTTTCTCAATGAGTTCCATGTATACTCAAAGAATACATCAGAAAAAATCCTATAAAAGAGTCTATAACTGCCCAAACCTGAGAGTGGGGAACAAGAGCCAATATGAAGGAAAAGAAATTCCACATAGACCTAACTTCTCTTTTTCCTCTATTGAACAAAGGCCTTAATCCATGAGTAGGCAGCAAACATTGGCACCCTCAAGATGGTAATGCAACTCCTCACTACTGCTAGAGGAAGAAACAGACAGGGGAAAATCTATTCCTAAAAAATAACCAGTAGAACTTGGGAAATCATACCACCAAGAACAAAGGACACAGTGACTAAGAATGAGGCTTACTTTTAATAGAGTGTTCTCCCCATATTGTTCCTGGAGCCCAGCTACTGAGTTTTGAATAGCAATGGCAGAATGCTTTTGGGAAAGGGGCTTTCTAAAATGGATTCACCACTCTAAATGCGATTAAGAACTTTCATAATTCATTAAAGCAGGTCAACATATCAAAATTAACAGGAATTTGGAAAAAGTTCATTTCAATCTTCAAGGATGACTTTTAGAGTTTCATGAGAGCTTCCTTTTGGCCAGAACTGGCATCTTCCATTAATTAACCAAAATGACAAACACAATGAGGAGAGGCACCCAATATATGTTCTCTAGGCCTTTAGAAAACATGGAGTGGTTCCTTTGGCAACGTATATGCGAATCTATAAGAAAGGTGATATTGTAGACATCAAGGGAATGGGTACTGTTCAAAAAGGAATGCCCCACAAATGTTACCATGGCAAAACTGGAAGAGTCTACAATGTTACCCAGCATGCTGTTGGCATTGTTATGAACAAACAAGTTAAGGGCAAGATTCTTGCCAAGAGAATTAATGTACGTATTGAGCATATTAAACATTCTAAGAGCAGAGATAGCTTCCTAAAACATGTGAAGGAAAATGACTACAAAAATAAGGAAGCCAAAGAGAAACGTACCTGGGTTCAACTGAAGCACCAGCCTGCTCCACCCAGAGAAACACACTTTGGGAGAACCAATGGAAAGGAGCCTGAGCTACTGGAACCTATTCCCTATGAATTCATGGCATGGTGGGTGTGAAAAATAAACTAATTTGTGATCTATTATAAAAAAAAAAAAGAGTTTCATGAGAAAGTTACTGCAGACATGGTAAGCCATAGCAAGAGAACTAAAATTGGAAGTGGAATCTTAAATGGGACTGAATTGCTGCAATCTCATAATAAAACTTGAACAAATGAAGAGTTGCTTCTTTAATTTGCTACAGGGCACATGCCTTCACTGGAGAGAGAGAGAGAAAGTGAGAAAGTACCTCCCAAGGGGGGATGGCCGCTATACAATCCTTTCCCTTTCATTCTCCTCAAGATTTTGAGCATGCAACATATGTGCCCAGGGTGTTGTTCAAGCTGCTAGATACAGGACTTGAAGTACAGTTGACCATGTGGAATCCAACAAAGCCAACCACCCTACCACCAGGAGCCCAACAGTTGTTTCTTGCACAAGAGCAAAGAAAGTGGTTTCTTGAGATAGAATCTACTTCTCTTTTTATATATTTAGAATTACTTATTTAATTTCATTTAGTTTTGTTTTGTTTTTCATTTGCTGTAGGGTATGTGCACTCACCAGAGAAAGACAGAAAGAGGGAAAGTGAGAAAGCAAGCCACCAGGTCTGGGACTCAAACAATAGTTGGCCATGTGAGAGTCCAGCACCTTAACCACCATGCAATTTGCTGGCCCTGAGATGGAATCTACTTCTGGTGAAGATTCTGTGAATATTGTTTAAATGACAATGAATGATATAGAATATTAAATGAAGTTATTTCATAAAACAGCAGCAGGGTTTGAGAAGGTTGACTCCAGTTTTAAAAAAAATATTCTGTTGGTAAAATTATATCAAACAGCATCATTTGCTATAGAAAAACCTTTCATGAAAGGAAGAATTCATTTCTGTGGCAAACTTCATTGTTGTTTTATCCTAAGAAGTATGCATAACCACTCAACCCTTCAGCAACCACCACCCTGATCAGTCATAGCCAACACTGAGGCAAAACCCTCCACCAGCAAAAAGATTACAACACTCTGAAGGCTCAGATAATTCAGTCCTTTTTCAGCAATATAGTTTCTCTTTTTAAAACTTTATCAGAGGAGAGTGACAGAAACATAAAAAGGGAGAAAATAAGAAAGCATCTCCACACACCCCCCATACCACCACATCCCCATGGAACATGATCATGCTGCAATCTCCTCTCCTCCATTTCACTCTCCTGTCAGGATGTTGAGTGTATGGACCCATACCCTGTATTTTTCTCAAGCAGCCAGGTCCAGAACTGGATTTACAGTGTCAGTCATGTGGGATCCAACTACCTTAACCAACAGGTCACAGACTAGCTCCACAAGAAAATATTTGTTAGTTATGTATGTAATTTTTAGACATAATGCTATTGCATATTTTACACTTCAGTACAGTATAACCATAACTTTTATATGCAGGGGGAAACTAAAAAATTTGTGTGACTCAGGACCAGCAGTTGGCATAATGGCTACATCGCTAGGTTGCCATGTAATCTACTGCGGTTCGAGTCCCAGACCCGTGGCTTAAACTCACGCCAGGCACGCACATGTCCATGTGTGCCAAGGATCCTGAGAGGAGAATGGAGGAGAAGGGATTGTGGTGTGGCCATTCCCCCTGGGGGGTGATTTCTCACTTTCTGTCTCCCTGTCTCTCTGTCTTTCTGGTGAGCAGACACGTCCTATAGCAAAAATCTCTCCAAAAAATTTTTTTTAAATTTTGTGTGACTTGGTTTGTTCATTTTATTGGGTGATCTGAAACAGATTCCACAATGTCACTGATGTATACCTAGACAATTACTCATGTAACTGCATAAAAAGAATGGGAAAAAAAGATGCTGAACTAAGTTATCATAGAAAACAGCTTTTCTGGTTTTTTGATAGGATAAACAAAATTGATAAGCCATTAGCTAGATTAATCAAGAAAACTAAATAAGGGAACCTGATAGATAAAATCAGCAATGAAGAAGGAAGTATTACAACTAATATATTTGAAATACAAAAAATTTTGAGAGAATACTGAGAAACAATTAATCAGAAAATCATGACATATTTTTCTGTTTTCCTATACAAAAATGCACCATGACCTTTCTGATGACCCATACATACCAACAAACTACAAAATCTAGATGAGATGGACAAATTTCTGGATAAGTATGTTACCTAGGTTGAATCAGGATGAAATAGAAAGCCTGAATAGACTAGGAAAAGTGAAGAGACTTAAGCAATGATAAATAGTCTCCCAAGAAGGAGAAGTCCAGGTCCAGATGGCTTCACTTATGAATTCTACAAAACGTTCAAAGATGAGCTAACCACAATTCTTCTCAAACTATTCTTAAAAATTCAAAAGGAGGGAATACACTTAATCTCACTTTACAAAGTTTCTATTACTTTGATACCAAAACCAGAAAAGAACATAACAAAAGAAGAAGAAAGAAAGAAAGAAAACTATTCATCAATATCTCTGATGAATACTAATACAAAAACTTTCAATAAGATATTAGCAAGCCAAATCCAACAACATATGGAGAATATTACACACCATGACCACATAGACTTTATCCCAGGGAAGCAAAGAGGTTTAACATATATAAAACAATACATGTAATACACCACATTGATAGAAAGAAAGAAAGAAATCATATGATCATATCTAAACATGCAGGAAAAGCATTTGACGAAATACAACTCTTCATGATCAAGACTCTCAGCAAAACTGGAGTAGAAGGGACATTCCTCAACATAGTAAAAGCCAAATACAACAGACCTACTGTGAGCATCATGTTGAGTGGAGAAAAGCTAAAAGTTTGCCCATTAAAAACTGGAACAAGACAAGGTTGCCCACTCTGTTCACTCCTCTATAAGACTGCTGAAAGTCCTAGTCAATGCTATTAGACAAGAGAGTAAAACAAAGGGCCTTCAGATACAAAAAGACAAAGCTAAACTCTCCCTATTTGCAGATTATTTGATTACATATCTTGAAAATAAATAAAGGAATTCATGAATAAAACTTCTAGAAGTGCTAAATGAATTCAATAAAGTTGTAGGGTAAAAACTGAATCTATAATAATCTAGTTTTTTTATACAATAATAATCTACAGACTGAGATAGAATTGAATAAAGCAATCCCATTTACAATAGCTATAAAACAAATAAGATACCTAGAAATAAACCTAAGCAAAGAAGCAAAAGACCTTTATAAGAAAAACTATGAAAAATGAAAAAAAACAAATATTATATTAAAAAAATGAAAGGGCACCTCATACTCTTGGATTGGAATAATTAATATAATCAAGAAGTCAGTCTCACCCACATTAATCTACAGATTCAATGCAGTCCCAATCCAATTACCTGAGGCATTCTTCACAGAAATAGAAAAACAATTATAAATTTTGTCTGGAATCACAAAAGACCTCATATGGCAAAGGCAAAAGAATCTCACTACCCAACTTTAAAGTATACTACAAAGTAGTGATAATTAAAACAGTATGGTACTAGCACAAAAAGAGATACATAGACCAATGGAACAGAATAGAGAAAACAGAGACAAATCCCAAATTACACAGTCAACTAACTTTTGTTAAAGGATAAAAGACAATGTAGTAAAGGGAAGAAAGTCTCTTTGGCAAGTGGTGTTGAGAGAACTGGATATCCATCTGCAGAAAAAATGAAACTGGATCCCTATCTCTCACCATTAACCAGAATTAACTGAAAATGGATCAAAGACTTAAATATAAATAAACACAAAACTACTGGTGAAAAATGTAGAGGAAACTTTTGAAGACATTGGAATAGGCAAAGAGTTCTTAAATAAGATCCCAAAAGCACAGGCAATAATTCATAAAGTAGAAAAGTGGGATTGCATCAAGCAAAAAGCTTTTTCATAGCAAAAGAAACATAACTAAAGTGAAAAAATAAAAATCCTCAGAATAGGAGAAAATATTTTCAAATTATCCCTCAGACAAGGGACTGATACCTAGACTACATAGGGAATTCAAGTAGCTTGATCATGAAAGAAAGAAAGAAAGAAAGAAAGAAAGAAAGAAAGAAAGAAAGAAAGAAAGAAAGAAAGAAAGAAAGAAAGAAAGAAAGAAAGAAAGAAAGAGGAGGAGGGAGGGAGGGAAGGAAGGAAGGAAGGAAGGAAGGAAGGAAGGACGGAAAATAATCTAATTAAAAAGTGGGCAAATGAATTGAACAGACAGCTCTGCAAGGAAGACTTATGACTGCCCAAGAGTCATATGAAAAAATGTTTAAAGTTTCTCATCTTAAGAGAAATGCAAATTAAAACTACAATGAGATATTAATAAACCCCAGTTAGAATGGGATTTCTTTCTTGCTTTCTAAAAAAGAAAGAAACAAACAAAGAAAGAAACAGTGTTGGTGAAAAGGAAACTCTCTTACACTGTTGGTGGGAATGTAAATTAACATCTCTCTGGAAAATAATATGGAAATTTCTCATAAACCTATAAATAGAACTTCCATATGACCCAGCAATCCCACTTGCTGCTATCTACCCAAAGGATAAGAAAACACTCCATTGGAAAGATATCTGCACATCCATGTTTATGCAGCATTATTTATAACTGTTAAAACATGGAACCAACCTAAGTGACCAAAAACTGATGATTGTGTTTAAAAACCATGGCATATACAATATATAATATGGAATATTACACAGCTAGAAGAATCAATGAGATCCCATTGTTCATCTAAAAATGGGTGAATATAGAAGATTTAATGTTGCGTTAAATGAGTCAGACTTTGAAAGATACACATCGTATATCCCCACTCAATTTGTACTGTATCTACACTTTATGGCAGAGGTTGAAAGATCTGAAGACGTGATGGTGGAGAGGATCAGTGTGCATGCTAGTGACCGTAAGGGGGGAAATGGTTAGTAGAGAGTGAGTAGTGGGTGTGAGGCAAAAAAAAAAAAAAAAAAGATTAAAAAACAAAATTTATAAATCATAAATTTTTGTGTATAGGAGAAAAACAAATCAAATCTTTTTATGTGTTGTCTGAAATAGTTCACAATAGTGTGTATTTGTTCATTTATCTGTCATTAAAAAAGTACTTTGCCTAAAAGAAAGGTCTGACTAATGTAAAAAATGTTTCAATCTCTTGCAAAATTGTGATTTTTTAAACAATTTGTAAGTCTATCAAATGCAGCTGATGGTTCAAGTAAAATAAGACAGACTTTTAACAATATGAAGATCATTGGAACATTGACAAAAATGGTTTTGGTAGAGTTTGAGGCAAGAACCTGACTAAAGAGGGTTCAAGAAAGACTGAGCCAGACAATGGTGGAGCAGTAAAATACAATGCTCTGAGAGGCTGACCCATGTGAGGTTCCAAGTTTATTCCAAGACCTTTCTGAGTATGCCAGGCACATGCATGTATGTGAATAGGACTGGCTATGGCTAAATCATTATGTCAGGACTTAGTTGAAACTCTCTCTCTCTCTCTCTCATACACAGAGAGAGAGAGAGAGTCTCTCTCACATGGAAGAAATAAACAGGTAAACTTAATTAAAAAAAAAAGAAGAAGAAGAAGAAGAAAGGAAATAAAAGAAATACAGACTGAGAAAGCCCCAGCTACAGCAATGCAGGCAGTACGGTACCACTGCTCAATACGGAGCTATCTGGGAGGTCCAGGTTTAGATCCCAGGTAGACCTGTACATGACAGTTGTGCCTGTAGATGCACAAATGATCCTGGATTGCTGGATGTCGAGAAGTGATAGGAGTGGAGATGGTATATCATGGTGTTACAAGTTTCTGTCAGAGGTAGCTTTCTCTCCCTCTCAGAGTTCTCTCTCAAACAAATAAAAATAAACATTTTTTTTTGAAATATAAACTATGAGGTAAGAAAAACAAAGATACATAAAACTCTTGATAGTTTTGCTGGAAAACATAAAGCTAAAAGTTTTTTGCTAATATAGAACAGAAACAGGTTATTTTTATGTTGATAGAAATGACCCAATAAAAAAGGAAGAAATTGGGTTTTTTGGGTTTTTTAATTTAAATTTGTTTACTTTCATTCACTGTATATCATTACAACACACAAAATGAAATTTTCCATCCAGAGTACACAGTATATTGTCTCAATCAAGCACATCAACATACATGTTATTGTCACCAAATAATTTTCCATTTCTTGTTTCCTGTGTGTTTTGCTTTTTTTCCCCCCATCTTTGATTCCCTATCTCTTACCCTCTGCCATTTTCCACTCTCTTCCCACACTGTCTCTGGTATCTATATTTACTTTCTATACTGTTTTTCCCCCATTTTTTATTGCATTACTAAAGATCTTAATTAATCTAAATATTTTCACAGCAAACACAGCTGATACATACATTTCCATGAACACAAGTCTAACTTTAGGCATCCTATAAAGTAGCACCTAGCTGGGGCTATATATCTTACTGCAGTCATCGAACGGATTTTTCTTTCTTCTGAAACTTTTCTTTTTAGTGTAACTTAATTTACATTCTTTCTCTAAGCATCATCGCAGCATACGAAATGTGATTTCCCATCCAGAATATACTGCATAGTGACTTAATCATGCTTATTATTATCCCAAACTTTTCATTTATAGATCCTAGAATTTTTTACCCCTCTTTCTGACCCTCTGTCCTTTCCCACTCTCTTCTCCCACTGTCTCTGATGTCTACAATTGTCTTCTATTCCTTTTCCACCCACATTGTATTGATCACATAATTTCTTAAATAATCTAACTACTTTCAATGGTAAGTTCATATGGTACCATTAAGAAAACCAGTTTTAACTTAAATCATAGAAATGCTAAGGAACTTTTCTGAAAGCCAGGAAACAGGTTAGGATTCTGTTCAAATGGTAGGTGCATGAACCTATCAGTCTCATGTACTTTATCTTCTGTTCTGGTTCCATTTTTCCTATTAAATTCTGGGATATAATATTCAACT
>NW_006204388.1:3102112-3127776 GCF_000334495.1 Tupaia belangeri chinensis
ACCATTTTCTCTTCTACATTAGAGATTCTATTTTCTGTATGATCTAGTCTGCTTTTAATACTTTCAAGGGAGATTTTGACTTCTTGTATTATGGCCAGCAATTTTCTCTTCTATATCTAAGATTCTATTTTCTGTACGATCTTGTCTGCTTTTAATACTTTCAAGGGAGATTTTGACTTCTTGTATTATGGCCAGCAATTTTCTCTTCTATATCTAAGATTCTATTTTCTGTACGATCTTGTCTGCTTTTAATACTTTCAAGGGAGATTTTGACTTCCTGTATTATAGACTTCATCTCTAACAGTTCCATTTGAGTCTTTGTAAAGTGTGTAATTCCTCTTTTAGATCTAGCAAGAATTTCCTCACCTCCTGGAACTCGTCAACCTCTTTCTCCTTTCTCTTTAGCAGTTCCTTGTCTCTCTTCTCTTCCATCTCGGTTAGCTTCGCCATTATGAATGTTCTAAATTCTTTATCAGACATTTCCATAATTTGCATTGAACTGCTTGTTGATGAAGAGGAGTTATTCTTTTCCCTTGGAGGAGAGGTATTTTCTTGCTTTCCCATATTTCTTGTGGTCCTGCGGTGATTTCTTGTCATCTGATGGATGGTGTGTTTCTTTCAAAATCTTGAAGTTCAATCACGCTAGCTTTGTTTGCTGGAGGCTGAATTATCAGTAGAAAAATTTTCATTTTTCCTGTCCCCTGACATGACTAGTTTGCAGGAGCCATGAGGAATCCCTTTCTGAAGGAAGGCCTCAAAAAAGGAAGAAATAGTTAATGCAAAAAAAAAAAAAAAGCAGGGGGGATTGCTAGGACCATGTCCTTGAGTGGGAAGAAATAATGGACTCTAGCACACCAATAGTGATGTTGCCCTTAGATAAAAGTGGCACACTCATCTATAACAGGTGACAGAGAATGTACATGAAAAGTATAAAAGCAACCATAGCAGAGTATTAGATCTGGTCATGGGAGATCATAAAAGTCATCTGCTGGAAGTGATTATCAGTGAAAAATATTTGAAGATTTGAGGAAATAAGAAATATATGACAGTTAACTAGAAAAGTAGGATTGGATCAGAAGATACAGCAATTGGCAAGCAAAATTAATTATAGATACACTTGAGATTCACATCATGACTTTCAAGTAAAAGCAGTCAGTCATACTCTTGTGATTTTTTTCTGCCCTATTTATCTAAATTTAACCAATGTTCAAGTTTCACAAAAATATATGTCGACATGACAGAAAGACAAGAAAATGAACAGTATACATAGGGGCAATAACTATAATGAATGAAAATAACAATTAAGCTGGGTCAAGAGGAAATTGACATTATGAAAGGGTGAGAGAGAGCGAAAGGTAGTAACAGCAAAAAAGAAAAGGTCTCTGGGTTGAAGAATGGTTACATTTGAAGAAGTAGCTAGAGTAACCTGGAAAGATAGGAGAAGCTGATCATAGCAGGAGGCATAAAACTGAGATTATGGAGGACTGCAATTACCAATAATGACAAAGTCCTTGCCCGTGTACCAAGACCCAGACATTATTCTAGTACTGATGCGTATTTACCCATTTAAATTACGTAGAAGAGTCAGGATGTGTTTAACATCCACAAGCACAATAAGACATTGCAACACTGAGTAGAGTGGCAATTTCTGACTTTTTTTCCCCTGTGGCTGTCCTTAGAACTTTCTCCAGAGTCAGATAATCACAGTTCCCTCCTCATATAACCTCAGGCAAGGACAGGGAGACCTGCAAATATCTAAAAAGGTACTAATCCCTTAGCATATTATGTAGAACTGTCTCTGCCTACTCTTTGGGCTTCTCTTCTTGTTATGCAGAATGTTATTTATAACACATTTACAAACAGTGAAGGTAAATTGTCCGGCAAGGATAGGTACATTGGCTACATAGTGATTTAATGAATCACCTTCCTTAAAAAAAAAAAAAAAAAAAAAAAAAGAAATTGAAATTGAAAGGAAAATACAAAATTTAGCAAAATAATTAAGAGTTAATTTTATATATGTCTATATAATTAATGTGGAAGTCCCTTCAGAATGCACTGAAGTTTTTCTCTAAATCTACTAAACTTCAGAATACTGTTTACTTCTCAGGAAAATATTTGCATTTAGTTGGAGCTCAATAGGTATTAGCTAAATGAATGAACAGAAAGTGAGACTGCCTTGTTTTAAAATTCAGTGACCTCAATCCAACATTTTGTTTTTGTTTTTTGGTTTGTTTGTTTGTTTTAATTTTCCTTATGATATAAAATCCCTTTGTCAAGGGACCAGCAGATGGGGTAGTGATTATATCGCTGGACTCTCACATGGCTGACCGCAGTTTGAGTCCCAGACCCAGCAGCTTGAAACACACTGGGCACATGTGCATGTGTGCCCAAAATCCCAAGAGGAAAATAGAGAAGGGACTGTGGCATGGTTATCCCCTCTGAGGGGGTGATTTCTCACTTTTTGTCTCTCTGTCTCTCTGGCTAGTGCACATACCCTATAGCAAAAATCTCATTCTCCCTCCCCTCCCCCCAAAAATCTGTTAGTCAAGACTTGCTCTTTTTTTCCCTTTTCCCAGGACTAACACAACTTAGTCTCCAACTCACATAAGGTTTCAGCCTTGCTTCATAAATACAATACTGGAGAACGGTGCTATTTATAGTCCCTTGACTTCAAAAGACATTTGCCCCTTCATTAATTCATTTCCTCTTGGTCCCATGCTCGCCCTTTCTGAGATGATGTGAAGCAGGAACAAATCTCCCCCTCCTTTACCCATGCTCATGAGAAAGCTGAGAGCCTAGAAAGCTATACTTCATACACCAAGATGATGCCATCCAAGCCCTGGCAAAAAAAAAATGATTGAACATTCTCAGATTAATTTCATGGCTATTTGTTCCATCCCAGAATCACATCAAGCACAAGCCTCCAAGTTGAAATTGCATCACTCTGTCCTTGCTGCCCAGGTAAGGGCAGTGAAAAATGAGCAGACTCTCCACCTTCTAATGATAAATAATGACTTTTCCCTTCACAACTGATATGTATTTTACAGCATCATCAGAGAAGTCTAATTACCAAACAAAATGATAAGCTATATCAAGACACAAGGAGTTTAGATTAAACTCACAAGAAATAGGCATTTGCATCTTGGCCATTCTTCAGTGTCACCGCAGTAATAGAAAAGTGGCAACCGGAAGGTGCATAATGAATATTCTATTAAATATTCATTTGGATTGTAAATAACTTAAAATTTTAAACTGCCCGGTAAAAGAATGAACAAGGAGGGTGAAAACATATCTGACTGCTACAGGAGAACTGACAAACAGAGTTGGGGGGGGAAAACAGTGAGGAGAAGATTCAGCTTAAACTGAGTAAATAAATGCTGTGGAGCCTACAAGGACAGGCAGGGTAAGCATTTGCTTTTAGGTATTTGACAGGGCAATTTTGGCCTTCACACACTTTGATTATATTTGTCCAGGTGTAGTAACATTATGCTTTTGAGTGGGGTCATTCTTGTAATCACATTTTGTTTCTATAATAGTCCTGTAAGTGTAAGTGTGGTATTTAGAATTTAGAGGTTTTCTGGTTGGGATCTTACTCCTTGTTTCAGGCTGCATGGCTCATTGAGCAGAGTACTGAATTGAGACTGAGTACTCTAGATTCTTGTTTATTGAGCCTGAACAAGTCATTCCAGTACCAATAAAACAGAAACAACAATAATAACTTGTCATTTAAGGGTAGTGGAATAAAAAAAATAAAGATTGAAAAAGGTTGAAAGCATGGAATATAGAAAAAGAATGAATACTCATTGAATACCTACCAAGAATCAGGCACTATCTAAATACTAAGCCAGTCACATATATAATCTTATTTTTTTCCGACGGCAATACTGCCTGGTTGATCTTAGCATAATCTATTCTGTAAAAAGAACAATGAAATTCAAAGAAGTAACTTGCCAAAAGTAATATGGTAGGGAAGAAGGAGAACCCAAATTTTAATTCAAATCTATGTAAACCCACAAGCCTTATTCTTTTTATTACTGTATATAGTTTGTCTCTATGCAAGTCATTATAGATCATAATAAGAAATGTAAAAGTTATAGACAGGTTCAAGTTGGGTTTTGTACACCTGTGCCTCTGAAATTGTCTGAAACATAGCATGTATTCTATAAATAGTTGTAGGGGAGAACAAGGAAGAGAAATTCCTTGCCACAGATATTCAACTATTTTTGGTAAAATTATATACATATAAGCAGTTAAAGATGATTTTAAGTAAAATACACACCCGGCCAGCCAGTAGCATGGTGATTAAGGCAGCTAGATTCCACATAGTCAATGGTGTGGTTCAAATCCCAGACTCAATAGCTTAAAAAAATACACTAGATGTTGTGTGTATGTGCCCAAAATCCCTAAAAGAGAAATGGAGAAGGGATTGTGTGGCGAGGTGCTTTATTACTCTCTGTCTCTCTTCAGCTAGCCCACATGCCCTCTAGCAAATTAAATATATATGTGTGTGTGTGTGTATATATATATATATATATACACACACATATATATATATATATATATACACACATATATATATACCAATATAAAATAAATACATGTGCCAAAAATGTAAAGGAACCAATAAAATGTTACAAATGGTAAAAGGGAATTGAAAGAACCACACATATGTAGACCGTAAGTTATGCTGAAATGAATTTATTTAATAGATACAAAGCTGGTTAATAATTACAGAGCAATAATAAACTGCATTTCCAGGAGACAAAATTTGCATTTCTATGGATGAGAAATCATCTGCACTGCTATCAACCTAAGAGCTCAAAAATAATGAAGGATATAGAGATAATCTGGAAAGATACATTAGACAGGATACCAAATAATTTGGGTGCCTATCTTAATTCTCCAAAATTTTTCTTAACAAACTATTTAAAAACAAAAAACTTAATATAGAAACAAGGGGAATTTCAATTCTGAAAAATAATATCTTAATAGTGTGACTCAATCAAAAGCTAGCAATGTTTTTCATTGTCATAACTTGCTAGAAGCCATTAGCAATTTATGAAACTAAAAGGTTTAAAGCTATTGCATAATTTTCTTTATAGGGATAGAAAACTTTCAATATACCATAAAATAAAATATTTCTCTAAAAATTTGAATTTGCAACATTTAATCAGCAGGGAATTCTCAGGCCAGAACTAGGATCAGAATTCTGAGGACTGTTCCTTTTCGACATCCATCCCCTGACCACCATCTTGTGTGATTTTTTCCTACCATTGCCGGACAGGAAACAAGCTCCAGTCTGCTTCTGGTTTTGCTGATTGGAGCCTGTCATCCTTGTTTGTTTGTTTGTTTTGCCATTTCTATCTCTCCTTTTCCTCTTATCATCTCTTTCTCTTTCTTTCTTCAGAGTGTATATGTTGAACATGTCTATATTTCTAAAACTGAAACTCAGTACAAACAGATGAATTACAAAGATCAGGACCAGCAGACGGCATAATAGCTATGTCACTGGACTCTCACATGGCTGACTCTGGTTCCCCAGACCCACGGACTTGAAATGGGAGCTGGGTGCATGTACACGTGTGCTCAAACTCCCAAGATTGGAATGGAGGAGAAGCGATTGCAGTGTGGGCAATCCCCTGGGGGGGGGGGTATGATTTCTCACTTTCTGTCTTTCTGTCTCTCTCTGTCTCTCCAGTGAGCTCATGTGCCCTATAGCAAAAATTTCCAAAAAAATCAAAAATAAAAAGATGTGTGCTTTACAAGTGGCTTTTCAGGAATACGTAATTCCATAGATTTTAGCTATGATAGTACTCAAGTACCTTGGAATCTAAAGTTAATATCTAAAAATTAAAACCACTTACTTCTTAAAGGTAACTACCACTGTCTTACAGTTTGTTTTCACATAGTTTCCTTTATGGATGGTGCATTAACCTCCCTGTTCATAGATATTTCCTTGCCCAAAGTTGAACATTACATACTCTTGGTAGTGAATTACATCTTTCAAAACTACTTAGCAATTCATTATGATCTTTGAATCATTGCCAGACATCAGAAAATATCTCCTCTATCTATCCGATAGATAGAAAACCTAGTTATGTATGGAGTGAAATTCACCTACTTAAAATGAACATTTGTACTATAACTGATCTAATATTGCCTCTTACTTGAGATGTAGGAATTGGGTAGTGGCAGAAGATCTCAAAATGATGGAAGAAGCTTCTGCTTATGTGCAGCTTACTACACAGTCAAGGAAGGAACAAACCACACCCAGAACATGTCAGTACAACAATGACAGTTATGTATGAGTGGCAATTTAGGGGGTTTGGTAGCAGTTGCTAGGAAGTTTCTCATCCAGGATTTTGCTAGGCTGATTTTGAAAAATGCTACCAAACTTGGGACCAGCAGTTAGCATAATGGCTATGTCGCTGGACTCCCACGTTGTAGTCGACCGCAGTTGGAGTCCCGAACCTGGAAGCTTAAACTCACATCGGACACATGTGCGTGCATGCCCAAGATCCTGAGAGGAGAATGGAGGAGAAGGGATTGCGGCCTGGCCATCCCCACTGGGGAGGTGATTTCTCGCTTTCTGTCTCTCTGTCTCTCTCTGTCTTTCTGGCGAGCACACACACCCTATAGCAAAAACCTCTCCAAAAAGAGAAAAGAAAAAAAAAAAAAAAAAGAAAAACACTACCAAACTGTATGCTAAGAATTAAAGTAGGCTATTGCAGCATAGGGTTTATTCTGTCCTTAAAAAATAACAGGGGCAATAGAAAGAGGCTCTAGTCCACATTTGACCACAGTGCCCTTCTCAATCAAAGGACTCCAGCTTTAAGTGACTTCAGCTTTCTTTGTTAAAAGTATATTCAGATCTTTGGGAGAAAGAAATGTTGAGAGTGCTTTAATTATGCATAATAAATGGAAACAATACTATGAATCACTGAAAAATCTAGATAAAGAATAACAGGTACTGTAAACATTATTTTTATTACCACACAATTTATATCCAGGATATGGCCAAAAAGGATTTAAGATGATTCAAAATTCATTCAACTAACACAAATATAATATGGTCCTCTGGGGGGAAAAAGAATCTAGGAGCAGAGAGATGAATACTGACTAAAGTACTAATGGAAGATTGAAAAGGGAGTGATTAATTCTGCTCAGAAGTAGTCCTGAAGGGCTTCTCACAATTGATTTGAATCTTGAAGGATGAATCCAAAGACAAACAGAAAGAAAAGTTTTTCCAGATGTCTCCAAGTAAAGGGCATGTTGAGAGAATTTAAGCAGTTAGCACTATCAAGAACCAGTACTTGGTAAAGAGTGGAAGAAAGATGAAATAGAGAAGAGGAATATAATGCCCCAGATCCAAAGGGCAAATATTATGAAAGGCATTGAATACCATGTTAAAGATTCTATACCTAGATTTTATACCTTGCCTAGTGGTTAAGAGAGTCAGATCCCATATGACTAACCATGGTTTGAATCCCAGCCCCTGTGGCTTGGAAAACACACTGGGTTTGTATGTGCCAAAATCCAAACAGGATGTAAAAATGAAGGAGAAGGGATTGCAGCAGAATGCTCCATTTCAGGGTGCTTTCTCCCTCTTTCTCTCTCATCTAGAAAGAGCATGCACCCTCTGACAATTAAACAAAAATTAGACACAACCTATTGGTAATGGGGAGACATAAGAGTGAAACAGAGAGGAGGTATCCAGAAGTCAGGTAAAGAAAAAATTCCAAGAAGGGATTTGATAATGATACCGAGGGCTACAGAAGGGTTATGGAAGGAATATTTGTATTTTGCTGGGCGCATGTGTGTGCATGCCCAAGATCCTGAGAGAATTGAGGAGAAGGGATTGCAGCATGGCCATCCCCACTGGGGAGTGGTTTCTCGCTTTCTATCTCTCTGTCTCTCTGTCTCTCTGCCTTTCGGGCAAGCACATGTGCCCTACAGCAAAAACTTCTCCAAAAAAAAAAAAGAAAAAAGGCAACGTTTAGTCACATGACATCCCAAAGGAAGAATTGGACAATGAACAGTTTAGAAGGCCCTTTGTGAAAGCTTTTTAAAATGTGGGAAAAACAAACAAGGATAAAACTTAGTAGTTCAATGAGGAGGCACTCCCAGTGTTTTCACATCTGATGGGATCTATTTTATCTATGAAGTGAGAGCAAAGAGGAAGTATAAGTATATCTCAGTTAAGGAAGGTGATAAAAGGTTAAAACAGTTCAGGATCAAGAAAAAATATCTTCTCACTAAGAGTGTGAGAAAAATGTTTGCAAACCACCTAGATTGAAAAATAAATATGTAATTTCACTCAAAAAACACTTAGTAGGAAAATCTATGACCATAATATTAAAAACATTCCATTATAAGCTAACGTGATACAAAGTATAAAGATTTCTGATCATCTTTCTTTTCACTTTTATTAAATGATGGGCATCACATGCATGCACACATAAAGCACCCTCAACAGGGTCTCAGGTCTCATCACACTGCAATATCCCTTCCCAGTCTTCCAGCTCCTTGGGTTCCTGGATGCCTGAGTGCATGTTTGTTGTGTTTTCAAGCTGATCCATGGTCAGTAAATGGGTTTCCGTGGTCAGTAAATGGCTTCCAGCCTTGCAGGGTACTTTCATTACTGCTATACCACAGTGGCTGAGCCCTCATCATCTATCTTTTTAAAAGATAGGATCTTAAATTAATAAAGGACCCATGTGGTAACACAACTGGACACACATGGCAAAGGTCCTGGTTTCCCATCCCAGCACCCCTTGGGGTGGGGTCATACAGGGCAAGCATGTATGTACTTATGATTTTAGCCAACTGAGACAGGGTGGACTAAGGTGTAAAGATCCTGGTGGGACCAGCAGTTAGCGTAATGGCTATGTTGCTGGACTCCCATGTAGTCTACCGCGGTTCGAGTCCCAGACACGGTGGCCTAAACTCACATCGGGCGCGTGTGCGTGCCCAAGATCCCGAGAGGAGAAAGGAGGAGAAGAGATTGCGGCGTGGCCAACCCCCGCCCCAGGGGGAGGGGTTGATTTCTTGCTTTCTGTCTCTCTGTCTCTCTCTGTCTTTTTGGTGAGCGTACGCACCCTCTAGCAAAACCTCTTTAAAAAAAAGATCCCTCTCTCTCTCTCTCTTTTTCTTTCTGAGCCTCTCAGAAAACAATTAATAAGCTTAAAAATAAGTAAAACGAATATCTTACCCATGATACCTCTCTTCACTCTGAGGACCTAGAAAATCCCCATATATTCTTCAAGAAAGTGTAAGTGCATAATTTGTAAATAGTTTGTTTTTTCTCTAAGGTCTTTCTCCACTCATAGAAGACAGAATTCATCCTTTCTAATGTCTTTATAGTATTGTGTTCAAGAAATAATTAAAATAGTTATTACATGGCAGACCATTACTAAGTTGGCCTCCCATGATACAGTGCAAATGAACTCCATGGAGGTAATTATGACACATTATTCGTTTTTGGAGCACCAAGGGTAGGACAGCATCCAGCTTATAACAAGCTCAACAAATGTTATTTGGATGGATTGATGGCTAGAGGGATGGGTAGATAAAATTTTACTATAATACCATGTCTCTTAGTGAAGTCATTGATAGGATCTGACTAGTTGAAGGCTACAGTCTAGGAATAAGGATTTAGAAGAAGATTCTTGGAACAGCCAGAGGGTGTGGTGGTTAAGGTGACTGGGTCTCACATAACTGACTGCGTGGTTTGGGTTCTGGACCTAGCAGCTGAAAAACATCCCAGGGCACATGTGCAAGTGTACCCAAAATTCCAAGAGGAGGAGAGAAAACAATGTGGTCACTCCCACCTGGGGGTGCTTTCTCACTTTCTCTCTGTCTCCCGTGTACACATGTGCCCTATATCAAACTGAAAAAGAAGAAGAATTCTCTACAATTCACTGAAAAAGGATCAACAGTAGCTCAGTAGTTTTGTTCTGTGATGTCTTGGAAGATAAAATTTAGTATGTTTTGTTTCTTCATATTAAGGATAATAAAAGGTTGTAATTTTAGTAAGGAATATTATAAACATAACTCTAATATCTTGGACAATAACTTTATATATCATTTAGAAATAGTATGTATTCTAGTTTGCTACAATGACTCCTGCTTTCTATCAAAAATAAGTTTCCACACAATGAGAGATTATAAATTTCCACATAGGAGGAGCATTTGAGCAGTACACTGGCAGGATGAGTTGTGTGTATCTGGTGGGCAGAAGGTAGGGTGGCTCTATAGGACTTGTCATAAGCTGTGCCTGCATTTCAAGCATTCTGTTTTCAGGTAGACTGTATGCTTAATATGGAGTGATTTGGGGAAGCTATATAAAATTTGACTTGCGGGACCAGCAGTTGATGTAATGGCTATGACACTGGACACCCATGTTGCTCTTTGGGGACCATCCCTTCCATAATCACTATCTTGATTACACCAATATGCTAATACATAAAACAAGTGCATCTCATCTTTATGGACAATTATTTATTTACCTTAAATACTTTAAGAACAAAAGTATTATTGAAAAGTATAAAAACACACTGGCTAAAACACACTTATCCTGAATTATTCGTAAATGTAATAGAGATCTGGGTTAGGTATACTTCTATGTGTATCACTAGCACCTTGTGTTTCGATATTTGAATTGCCTGTTTACCTGTTAGCCTCTCCTACTAGATTATGAGCTCCTTAAGGAAGATACTATGTCTCTTTCATGTTAACAGAGACTGGATTTTAATATGCATTAAAAATTTGGGGGATATGAACAAATGTACATAAAGTAGATATCCTTCATCAAGCGGAAAAGGATCACTACTGATTTTTTTTAAAAGTACATGCACATTACATGAATCTTTACTTGGCCTTCTATTTGAAGACTGAGTTAAATATTATCTCTGTATCCTGAAGTTACTATTTTTTTGGGTATGACATTTTTCACCTTTTACATCTCATTTAATCAAAGTATATGGTACATCTAATCATATGAAAAAATTCCATTTTTTTCCTTTCCTCTAGATCAAAGTGCTTTACAGTAACAGAAAAGTCATTACAAATGGTATACATTTGAAAAATAAATGATTCCTACTCAGTTTCTAGATTTAAGCAGCACAAAATTTATAATAATAAAAGTCAATGCAGTTGTCATGTTATGATGGTTTCAGGACCCAAATAATAACTGGGGATCAAGATCAGGATTATCATTGTCTACTATTATAATCAGCAAGAATGAATATAAAATCATTTGCTATAATTTAAATAAGTCCCCCCCAAATCCATGTGTTTAGGCATTGTAACAAGATTAAGAAGGTGAAAATATAATCTGATTATGGTGTTGAAAGTTGGGGTTCTTGGGTGTGATGAGGTCACTGGTGGGGCCTCAATCATTGAATTCTAGTGGTTTATAAACAGATGGAATGAGATGAGAAAGGAAGAATGAGAAAATCACATAGCTATAGTTTGTACTCTGCTCTGCTAAAATTTCTCCCTTCTACCATTTTGTGATGTCTTTGAACTTCTCAGCCACCAAACTATGAGTCAAAATAAACTTCTATTCTCTCAGATTCACCCAGTCTCGGGTATTTCTGCTAGCAATGCAAAATAAAAACAGACTAAGACACCATCAAGAAGTAGTATGTCCCACAGAGCTCTAATTCACCTCTATATCTAGCATAGTGCTTCTCAGGGAGCTGATTTCATAATCCCCGCTAAAATGGCATGAGACAGGCAACGACCAATGCAAACTATCTGCCAGGCACATTTCTCATGGGGAATTTAATAAAGATGCAGTCAGGTTTACATACCATTCACTTCTGAGATCAGTTAGTATGGAAGGTTCTCTCAGAGCATAATCATTTCCTAACTGAAATGATAGGATATTTCTAAACTGGCAAAGCTCAGGAATGCATTCTGACCCCACAGTGACCTGGAAACTCCTTCTGAGAGCAGAGGAAACAGAAATCCTAATTGTCTAAATATTTCAGAAAGTCCGTGGTGGTCACAAGGAAAATAAATAACTTCTGACTTGTTAAACCTAGGACTCTCAGAGTACATAATGTCGCTTGTTATTGTTCCTCAATATTTTACTTAATCTGAGGGACAGATTGTGACTGACTACAGTATGCAGCAGACAAACTGCATTTCATAATTTTATCCTATGACTCATTCCCTCCACAAGATGGTTGCCTCCAGACAAATGAAATGGTTTTGAATTCAAGCAAACAGAAGCTGCACAGCTTCCAAGCAACACTACTTCATGTGGAGCATAAAAGCAAACAAGTTCTTTTTTTGGGGGGGAGGAGGGGGCCCTACAATGAAAGAGGCTGCTTTGAAGGGTATCCTTAAAAGCACTTGAGAATTGCACAGCCATCTGTTCTGAATGATGCAGAAGAAGAAATTACTGCATGCAAATACAGGGTCACAATAGACAACTTCCAAGTTGGCTTCTAATCCTAAATATACTCTAACAGATTATGTAGAATACAAGCAATACAAATGCCATTTAAATCTCCTTTTCTTCAAGATAAATATCTATATCAACTTACAAGAAAACAAATTATATCAGTCAACCCAATTAAAGGGGCAGTAATTTGAAAGACAATGCCCCAAACAAGATTCCTTTAGAAAAGAGATGATGAGACTGTTCTTGACATATGAAGATCTGTTTCCTAAAGAAGAAATGGCAATTCTCCTCAGGAAACACTGGCATTCATGTTTCCTGCTCTTTAAAAATAACATAAATGTGTAGGAGTCTTTTTTCTTTATGAAACTAATGTTTTATTGTTAGGTCTCCTTGGAGAAATATATTTTTTTACAATTTTAACTGACATCTGAAATCTATTTTTGTGTCTTAACAAGAGAAGCAACACTACCATCGTGTGGCAAAAGAGATTCAATTTTTTTAACGTTAGAGATAAAATTTAAATTCACAAACTATAGCCAAACACATTCATTTCTGCATCATCTGGACAATATTCATGTTTCTCACTAAATCATTTGAAATTTAGTCAACTTTTTGTAATACAGACAGCATGTCTGTGTAAAAGAAAAATTGATTAATTTTTCTCTTTAAGTTAGACTGTTAATAGTAGTTTCTTGTTTTCTTATGCATTACCATTAAAAGAACAAATAAAAGCATGAAATCCCAAAAAAGTATTAATTGATTTTACTGCAGCAATGCAGTCATAATATGTAAAGAAACAAACAAGCCAGCAAAGACCTCTAGAAAGATAATCAAGCAAAGAATAAAAGTTAGCTTTTGGGGACCAGCAGTTAGCGTAATGGCTATGTCACTGGATTCCCACGTAGTTAACCGCAGTTCGGGTCCCGGACCCAGTGGCTTAAAACTCACGCCGGGCACGTGTGCGTGCGTGCCCAAGATCCGGAGAGGAGAACGGAGGAGAAGGGATTGCGGCGTGGCCATTCCCTCTGGGGGGTGATTTCTCGCTTTCTGTCTCTCTGTCTCTGTCTGTCTGGCGAGCGCACGCGCCCTACAGCACAAACAAAAACCTCTCCAAAAAAAAAGAAAAAAAGAAAAAGTTAGCATTTGAATATCACATTAATGTACTTCCACATGCACTATCTCAATTAATCATAACAACGCTCATATAGCTATTGATATTCTCGGTTTATTCAGGGTAAATTAAGATGAAGAGATAATAAATATTTTGCTTCCTATTAGTTCACCCAGCCAAAAGAGGGATCAACCTGCTTATCACTTATTTTGTGAAAATTCTCATGACACACTAGAGAAAAATTGGCCATTTTCTTCTCTGGTGCTGCTAGTATTACATCATGCTAATTTCTGTGTAACACTTAGCACACTGTATTGTAATCATGCATTTTCTCCCTCAGTTGGAAGTAAAATTCTTGAGCTATTTGTTTAATCTTATCAAAGTATTTCTACTCATAGTTAATGCCCTGGAGTGACATTCCAAATACAGTCTTCTGTATATCAGTGGGTTTCATTAATTTAAATAATTTCGCTGTAAATTTCTTTTTTTAAGTAGATAATCATATTGACTGAAAATAATAATTTAGGGCTATTTTCTATATCTTTCAAATGTTTTTCTTCTGACTTAAAGCGACTGGTTACCAGTAAAATGTTGAATGTAGGCAGTGCTATTAGGCATCCAAGTTCTTGTTTTTATATTTGAAAAAATTCTCTTGGGAATGATGTTTGGTATAAATTTTTATGAATGCCTTCATTAGGGTAGGAAAACTCTTCTATAATTTACTCTCTAAAGTTTTTTTCATAATAAAAATTGAATTAGTGCTATTTTCTATCAATATATTTTGAGATGATTATATTATTCATGCCTTTTGAATTATTGTTGGAGTAAAATAATACATTGATTTTCCTATTTTTTAAGAGATTTTTGCTATAGGGTTTATGAGCTCACTGGAGAGACAAAGAGACAGAAAGCAAGAAATCACCCCCCAGGGGGGAATGACCATGCCACAGTCCCTTCACTCTCCTCTTATTATTTTGGTTGCACACACACATGTCCCTGACATGAGTTTCAAGCTACTGGGTCTGAAACTTGAACCATAATTGACCATGTGGGAGTCCAGCATCTTAACCACCATGCCACTCGCTGGCCCCAACTTTCTTATTCGGAACTAATGATGCATTCTAGAATAAACCCATTTTCATAATGATAGATTTCCTTTTGATAAATTCTATTCACTAATATTTATTTATGTTGTATGTTTCTGTGTGAAATAGGTCTATAATGTTTTCCTTAATTTTTTTTCATTTGGTTTTGATATCAAAGTGTATCTCATAAAATAAGTTAGAAAACATCAATATTTTAGGGTCAGCAGTTGGCATAATGGCTATGTCACTGGACTCCCATGTAGTCAACCGCAGTTCAAGTCCCAGACCCGGTAGCTTAAACTCATACCATGCACATGTGCGTGCGTGCCCAAGATCCTGAGAGGAGAATGGAGGAGAAGAGACTGCGGCATGGCCATCCTCCCAGGGGGGTGGGGTTGATTACTCGCTGTCTCTCTGTCTTTCTGGAGAGCATACACGCCGTATAGCTAAAATCTCTCCAAAAAAAATGAAAACATTAATATTTCACAGTAAGATGGTATATTTGTCAGTTCTGTTGTAGCTGTGCCACTTGCTTTCATTTATATTTAAAAACAGATACTAGGTACATGAAAGTTTAGTATTTTATGTTTTCATACTAAAGAGAAATGTTTGTCAAAGTGTAATGACTACTCTTCTTAGTAATGCTTTGTCTTAAACTCTACCTTGTCTGATACTTAAGGCTCTTTTAAAGTTTTTTGATACAGCATCAAAACGTAAGAAGTAAGCAAAAGGCACACCAAGAAGTTCTGAAGAAAGTGCTATAGTAGGAAAACTAAAGACAGACACACAGAAATAAAAGTACAAAAACCAAGAAAATGGCCAACTCAATGGTAGGGACAAGTCCAGAAAGATCAGTAATAACACTGAATGTTAATTTCTAGAATTTAAATGGAAAGATCAGATCACAGTAACATTGTATATTCAACAGAAGAATATGTTCTCTCAGCCTCATGTAATTAATCTCATGTAATTAGTTACATGAGACTGAACTGGTGAAATCAAATTTTATGACTTTTGACTAAAACTACTGATTTTCTTCTATGCTTTGTTTTCCAGATTTAAGGATTTTTGTGTTCTCCTGAGCTGTTGATAGGTTCATCTTACTACTGTTTGAACAGAATACTAAACTTTTTCCTGGCTTCAAGTCTTAAGCAAATTTTTCTTAACATTTTTTTATTTGATTTATTAAGGTAAAATCGCTTTCCTGAAATTAAAAAATACATAAATTAAATAGCTATTTAATGACTGTAATAAGCTATATAACCTCAGCTAGGTACTATTTTATAGTATATTCATTATACTCACTGAGTTTTATGCCAAAAGCCAGGCATGTGTTCATAGATATGTATATATCAGTTGCACTTGCTATTGAAAGTATTTAGATTTATTAAAATCTTTTGTAAATCAGTAAAATGTGGGGATTAAAAAAAGCATGGAAAACAACTATAGATACCAGAGCCAGTGTAGGAAGAGGATGGAAATTGCCAAATATGAAAGGGATGGATTTAGGGATCAGGAAAAGCAAAATATAAGAAATAAGAAACGGGACTAGCAGTTGGTATAATGGCTATGTCGCTTGACTTCCATGTAGTCGACCGCAGTTCAAGTCCTGGACCCGGTGGCTTAAACTCACACCAGGTGTGTGTGTGTGTGTGTGTGTGCCCAAGATACCAAGAGAATGGAGGAGATGGGATTGTGGCATGGCCATCCCCCCGGGGGGGTGATTTCTCGCTTTCTGTCTTTCTGTCTCAGTCTTTCCGGTGAGCGCACGCACCCTACAGCAAAAACCTCCAAAAAAAAAATAAATAAATAAATAAATAAAAGAAGAAGAAGAAATAAGACATGGAATATTATCTGTTGATGATAAGATGTATGGTGATATCTTTGACTCAGTCAATATACGGTGTATTCTGGATGGGAAATCTCATTTGGTATGCTGTAATGATATACAGTGAATGAATGTAAAATAATATTTTTTTAAAAAGAAGGGGGTACAGAAAGGAGTAAATCAAAAGGGAAAAAAAGGCAAAACATTTAATGAATACAAAAATGGAAAATTATCTATTGATGATAATGTGTATTATAGTATCTTTGGCTGGACCAATATGCAGTATATTCATGCTGGGAAAGTTCATTTTATATCTTTTAAAGATGTACAGAAATTAAACGCAAAAATAAGAAAAATTATTTTTAAAAATTAAAATAGAAGAAATACAAGAGTAAACAGAAAAAAAATCTTATGTATTTTTCATGACAATTTATCTTGGGATACAATACAGCCTTTTAATTCATTGATTCAAATCTTCTAGTTCTAGAAACAGTTCTTAAACTATATTTTTCTTTATTTTGTTTTGTTTTGTTTAGAACTTTTTGCTATAGGGTGCATGCACTTACCAGAGAGACAGAGAGAGAGAAAGCTAGAATTCACCTCCCCCCCCCCAGGAGTAATGGCCATGCTGCAGTCCCTTTTTCTCCATTCTTCTCTTGGGATTTTGGGCACACATTCAAGCATCTTGGTCTAAGACTTGAACCACGGCCAACCACGTGGGAATCCAGCACCTTAACAACTGTGCAAACTGCTGGTCCGAAACTATATTTTTCAATCTTGTCATTTTGTTTTTACAGGCAAAATAATTATGGGTGGTTTAAATCTCCTTGTCTCTGTTCTACACCTATAACTTTATCTAAAGCTCTGTATTATATTTTATAACTGCTATAATAAATTAGGGGCTTAAAACAACATACACTTATTCTCTTACAGTTCTTTTTTATATATTTTTTAATTCCATTTGTTGTTATTATTTTTTAATTTGACCAGAGAGTGACAGAAAGAGAGAAAGGGCAAGAGAGAAAGCAAGCCATCAGGTACAGGATTTGAACCACAGTTGGCCATGTGGAAATCCAGCACCTTTAAACACCATGCTACCTGCTGGCCCTCTTTTAATTATTTTAGAATTATTTACTTAATTTTATTTACTCACTCATTTATTTTGATTTAACTAGAGAGAGACACAGAGAGAGAAAGAAAGAAAAAGTGAGAAAGCAAGTCGTTGGGTCCTGTCCTTAAACCATAGTCAGCCATGCATGAGTATCCAGTGCCTTAACCACCATGCCACCTGATGGCCCTTTCTTACAGTTCTTAATGCCATGGTGTGGGTGGGACTGTGTCCCTCTGAAACAATCCTTTTCTTTCAGTCTTTAATTTTTGTCTCATATGTGCATCTCTCACACTCCTGGGCCCAGGGCAAATTCTTCTGTTTTCAAAGTCAACAGTGTACCATCTTTAAATCTATCCTTATCCTGTCATTACAGACATACCTTAGAGACATTGCAAGTTTATTTCCAGATAACTGTGATAAAGTAAATATCACAATAAAGCAAGTAAAACGAATGTTTTATATTTTTAGTGTATATAAAAATTATGTTTACACTATGCTATTATGCAGTTGTCTATTAGGTGAATAACAGCATTATGTCTTAAAAAATAATGTATTATACATATCTTCTACCTAGGTCATCTATCTAGACCACGAACCCTTTCACCATGTCAGTAATAAGACTGTTTTGGTTCATTATTTCTGTGTTCACTGGAGTGGCACTTATAATTCATCACAAAAATCTTTTCTTTCGCATTCACAACTTGGCTGTTAGGACCAAGAGCCTTGCTTTTGGCTATCAGCTTTCCACATGCCTTTCTCACTAAGCTTAATCATTTCTACCTTTTGATTTAAAGAGAAAAACTACTCTTCCTCTCTTTTAAACACAGACTACGATAGGGTTATAAACTGACCCAATTTCAGTACTGTTGTGTCTCAGAGAGTAGGGAGGCCCAGGAAGAGGGAGAGAGACAGTAATGACCATGCTGTGGAGCCGTCAGAACACACACATTTACCAAGTTCTCCATTTATATAGGTATGATTTGTGTTGCCCCAAAACAATTACAATACTAACATCTGAGAGCCCTAATCACAAATCAACTAACAGATATAATACCAATGAAAAATTAGGAATACTTTAAGAATGGCCAAAATGTGACACAGAGACATGAAGTGAGCACACGCTGTGGGAAAAACGGCACCAGTGCTCTTGCTGGATGCAAGCATGCCACAAACCTTCAACTTGTAAGGAAACGCAGTATCTGCAAAGCACAATAAAATGAGGTATGTCTATACATCACCTCATACTCTTCTGTCTCTGCAGTCAAATTTCTCTCCACCCTCCCTTCATAGAAACACTTCTGACGACGTTCAGGAATCACCAGGATAATACAGGATATCTTCCCAGCTCAGGGGTTTTTTTTGTTTGTTTTTTTAATTTAATCAAGTCTGCTTTTTCATCATTTCATTGACTTTCACTGAAGACCATAATAAGAAACAATAAGTGAAGGGAACCAGCAGTTAGTGTAATGGCTGTGTCGCTGGACTCCCGGGTAGTCGACTGCGGTTCACGTCCCGGACCCGGTGGCTTAAAACTCACACCAGGCGCGTGTGCGTGAGTGCCCAAGATTCTAAGAGGAGAGTGGAGGAGAAGGGATTGCTGCATGACCATCCCTCCTGGGGGGTGATTTCTCGCTTTCTGTCTCTAATGTCTCTGTCTGTCTGGCGAGCGCACACGCCCTATAGCGAAAACCTCTCAAAAAAAAAAAAAAGAAAAGAAAAAAAAGAAACAATACAATAAGTGAAGAAACTCTCTTTTTTTTTTAATAAAGTCACTTTCTGTTTCATTTTCTATATTTACATGTATCTTCTATAAGTTACATATGTTCCTTACCCCATATACCTTTAGCTGTAAGTTTATCTGAAGATTCAAGGTCAGTGAGGAAAAAAAAAAAACTGATTTCCTAACGAACTACTATATAATCTATTATTACTAAATGAAAATTAGGTAATTCAGAATTTATCACAATGGGATCCATTTCCATATATTTAGTGTCACCATTATATTGGTGCCAAGTATAAAAGAAAATTTAACAGTAGATGTAAAAAAAAAAGTGATAGAAGAACTGAGTCTTCATAGGAAAGGTAATGAAAGATTCCTTCTATTAACTAATATTATTTTTTCCAGAATAATGCTATTTACAAGGGTATATAGACCTTTTATCAATTAACATTTTTGTCATAAGGAAGATATGGGATTAGCTCCAAATCTGTATATCAGACTTCTTGCTTCTCTAAGGTCAGCCCTAGTGTCCAGGATCATCTACAAAATGCTTTAGGAAAGTCTTTCCATGTAATGTCTTTCATCTTATACCCTCTTCAAGGGGTGGAACGAGGAGAGAAAAAAATACAGAAATAGTGATATAGACATGCCAAATTCTATAGAAGAACCACTGTGTCTTAGTGATCAATAATATTTCCATTTTGTAACCAGCCATTGCTCTCAGAATGCATCCAAATGTCCTTTTTTTATCATTTGAATTGAACTGAATTTACATATTTACTTTTCTAGTTTTATATTTTTAGAAAATCCATAGACATAAAAAGTATATATATTTAAGTTTTATTTCAGTTCCACTGAAGTAACACTACAAGGACAATTAACCTTACCTTATAAATGTATTTGCTCTAAAATACTGATACTAATCATTGTTCATTGTTTTCTTCCTCTTTGCCTAGCTGCTAACAAAGTCAGAATTAAGTTTTGTTATCAACTGCTATTCCATCACCAATAGTTCTCTGCACAATTTTCTTTTCTTTTTTCTTTTTTTTTTTAAAGGTTTTTGCCAATGGGTTCATCAGAGAGGAGAGAAAAAGTGAGAAGGAAGGTAAGAAATCAACCACCAGGAAGAATAGCCAGGCCACAATCCCTTCTCCATTCTCTTCCTGGAATTTTGGGCATGCACAAACTTGTGCCCAGCATGATTTTCAAGCCAGGTCTGGGACATGAACTGTGGTCAGCCATGTGGAAGTCCAACACTTTAACCACTATGCTACCAGCTGGCCCCATCTCTGTACAGTGTTCTTTGGCCTTCCTTATGTATGTCTCCACTCTTTTGTCTCTGGTAACTTGTTCTAACCTTGTACTATTTTTCTTCTTTAAATAAGCTTCCTAAAGTGGGTAAAGAGTGTAAGTGCTTGCCAGAGAAAGACAGAGAAAGGAAAAGGGAGAAAGCAACCCCAACCAGGAATGGTCATGTAACAATCCCATCTCCTCCGTTTCCCCATCCTGTAGGGACTTAGGGATTTAAACCTTGGTCAACCATGTGGGATTTGGCTCCCTAACCACTAGGGATAGGGCACACCCTAAAAATGCTAGTCGTTTTATATAACAGCACTGTCAAAACTTTCTGCAATTATGGAAGCGCTCCATATCTGCACCATGCAATATGGTCATCAATAGCCATGAGTGCCTATCAAGCATCTGAAATATAGTATGCCTAAGGAACTGAATTTTTTTATTTTTTATTTTAATTAAGTTAAATCTGAAAAGCCATTCAGAGCTACTGCTTACAATATTAGACTGCACAGCTATAATCTACTTTTATGTATCTCCTCCACAAGATGTACATGTCTTGTGGAATTTTATATATTTTACATAATGCCTCAAGCACACCAAGTCAAGTTCATAAATGTTTAAATAAAAAGTAAGACAGTACTTTCTTCTTCTGAAAAAGACTATAAAACCATTAAGCATCTTGAGTTATTTCTACACTTAATGCAAATCAATACACTACTCTGACTTCCTTCATCTATAAAGTCCAGATATAATCTGATAGCTACTATGTCTTACAAAGATATGTTAGGAGTTGATACATTATTTTATTGCTATGCTAGAGACATGGGAACAACAGTAACATTCAGATGGTAACATTATATTGTTATGACCTCTCTTTTATGGTTTGAATGATGAGTTAGTTAATGTCCATAATATTAAACAATTTAAATAAAACTTTTGGAGATTGCTAAATTAAATAGTTTAATGGCATAATGTTTAGAGTTAAGCAATTGAATAAAACTGTAGGGAGCATCTGTAATCAAGCTAGATTTAAGCAACATCTGATGCACATTTATGGAATAATAGCCTTGATGATAAGCTAATTTAAGAAAAGTAGGTCCAGCTGTATATTCATTAGACCAAAGGAAACTCCTCTCTAAAACATAAAGCAACACACAAGAGGCAATCTCGTAAAATATCCATTAGCTTAAGAGTATGTAAGATTCCAATGGCAGTCTCAGCTCCATCACTGATTAAGCAAGTTCATTTCAGTTTTTTCCTTTAGTTCTTTGCCTCAGGAAAAGAAAGGGGGTAACAACAGCCCTACATTTATCATGCATACTTCATGAATACACTGTGAGTATAATTGTACTAATAGAGGGACAGGGAAAGAAGATGTTTCACATTTCAGGCAACTCATTATTTCAATTAACGGGACAAAACGTTTAGGACCTTTTAAACCAGAAATATTTCAAAAGGACAATATATTGTTATATTAAAGATAATGTCATTTCTAAATAAACTTTTTTGCATTTAAGGACATTAATAAGTACATGTCAAATTATTTTAAAGCCCTAGCAATTTCATATGTTTTCAGAATGTAGGGTTTTTTCATTGTAATTTCTGATTTTTATAGGTTTGATATATATCTTTGAAGGGTATAGTTATCTTTTTTTGTTTTGCTTTTTTTTGTTTTTTGCTTGTTTGTTTTTACTGCCAGAGGGTACATGTACTTGCCAGAGACACAGAGAGACAAAAAGAGGAAGAGAGAGAAAGCATTCTTCCCCCATGAGGTGTGATCACATCACAATCCTTTCCCTCCATTTATCCATCATGATGGGATTTTAGGAATGGATGTACACACACCCAGGGTGTTTTTCAAACTTCCAGGTAGGATTTGAACCATGGATAACCATGTGAGATCTAGTTCCCTTAACCACTAAACCACAGGAGTATCCATACAGTTGTTTTTTCTTCAAATTCCTGGTTTAATAAGGACTTCTTTATTTTGAGGGAAAAAGGTCCCAAACATCAAGCTGTTCACAAAAAATAACCCACAGAATCAACTTTAGAAAACAAATCTTAAGACTATTACACTGTTTTCTAGAGGATGCCTTTGACATGCCAACTCTCATTCACAAAAAATACACTGTTACATTTGCGTTGAACAGCCCCACAGGCACTCTAGTGTGGGGCATAAAACGTATACTTCTCACTCAAAGCTGCTCTCAGGTGCTACTCAACTAAATGATACCACCTTTGCAGTTAGGGAAGCAACTACTGAACTCATAAATTAATGAAAAGAACTTACTCCCTGCATAACAAGAGATTATTTTCGAGACAGTTGATAAAAATCATACATCCTTTTTATTGTCAAGTCATAAAGAGGTATCAAAATTAAGAGCAAAATTACAGGGTAAGACTTAACATAACTCCTTCCCATGTTCATTCATTCATACTGCCTTGTGCCTAGTCCCACTTCACTTCTTTTTTTTTTTTTTTTCGGAGAGGTTTTTGCTATAAGGCATGTGTGCTCGCCAGAAAGACAGAGAGAGACAGAGAGACAGAAAGCAAGAAATCACCCCTGCCCCAGGGGGGGAGGGCCACACCGCAATCCCTTCTCCTCTATTCTCCTCTCGGGATCTTGGGCACACATGCACGCACACCCAGCATGAGTTTAAGCCACCGGGTCCAGGACTAGAACCGCAGTCGACTACATGGGAATTCAGTGACATAGTTATTACTCTAGTTGCTGGTTTGTAAAACCGATCTTCATTATCATCATCTCCAGTAGGTCCCCCTTATGAGCAGAGTCATCTGCATCCCCCTCAGACTCTGCCTTCACATTAGTCTCATCTTTCTTCTGGGAGCTGCTGCTCTGTTCCTCTCTTGACTTATCATTCTTCACCCCTACTGTTCGTTTGCTCTGTTCCTTTTTCATTTTTTCCAGGTTTTCCAGAAGGTAATTCACTTTTTGTTTTATCTGGATCAACTTCTTCTTAATGGTCTGAACGTCATCTCCTTTCATCTATCCAGACTTGGAAGACGATCCAGGTTGCCTACTCTTAGAATTGAAGCTTTGGCCCCTCCGTGAAGTGTTTCAAGGGCACTACAGCACGAGCAGTAGGAGGTGGCGGTGGAACACGCGCTGTCATCATAATCCCGCTGAAAGTCACAGTCCAAGTCAAAAGAGGAGCTGAGTAGAGGGGACGGAGAAGGGAGTTCCGGTACTGACCCGTACATCTCCACTGCAGATCGTTTCACACCTGCTTTTCCTCGGTTAGCTTTTGGCTCTGCAGCCAGATTAATATCTAAAACCTGACTGGCCATCACCTGCCATCCTCTCCTGCCACAGCAGCCTGGGCAATCCTCTTATTAACATACTGAAAGAAGGCAAAGCCCTTATGAACAGAGCAACCCACAATTTTGCCATACTTGGAGAAGATTGCCTCCACATCAGATTTTCCTGACCACAAGAGTGTTGAGGTTCCCAATGAATACGTGGGAATTCATGGAGCGGGGATCTGTCTTATTGGTAACATTGCTGGCCATTGTGATTGATGGTAAGATTCCTCACGAAGCCAAAAAGCAAGGTGAGGGAAAAGAGATTCGATTCTGAATCTCTCGCTCCCAGGTTCTAGGCAAAGAAACCAACTGCAGCTGGAGGTAGGCAATGCATCCACAACCTCTCAGTCTCCAGCTGTTCACAAAAATACAGTATTGTTTTTCAAGGCATGTATACAGTGTATAATAATCAAATCAAGGATATACACATATTCATCTTCATCTTCTTCCACAATGAATATTAATATACAACTGATACTAGTTTACTGTTTTTTACAATAGGTATTAGATTATTCATATTTTTCACTCTGCTGTGGCACACTAGTCCAAAGCCTCTTTCTTTTATTTCTATGCACTCTTATGCCCATTAAAAAATATTCCCAAGTGGTGGGAATGCAAATTAGTACAACCACTATGGGGAATGACATGGAGATTCCTCAGAAACCTACAAATAGAACTACCATAGAACTCAGTAATTCCACTCTTAGGTATTTACCCAAAGAACAGAAAAAACCTCAGTTGGAAAGACACTTGCACATTCATGTTTATTGCAGCATTATTTACAATCGCTAAGACATGGAAAAAACCTAGAAGTCCAAAAATAGGTGATTGGATTGAAAAAATGGAGCATATGTATTCTATGGAATACTACTCAGCCATAAAAAAAAATGAGACCCTGACATTTGATACAAAGTGGATGATTATGAAAGACTTAATGTTAAGCAGAACAAGCCAGACTATAACAGATTTTGTATGTCCCCACTCAATATATACCAATTGTCTGCACTCTACAGCAGAACTGAAAGTTCAGAAGGTATAGAAGCACAGAGGGCAATGCTAGATACTAGAGAAAGTAAGGATAGGGATAATAGAAGAGTGGGTCATGGAGGGAGGGGAACAGTGGAAGAAAAAAAAAGTACATTTAATTAAGCAAAAAATGAAAAGCTATTTTCTGATAATAATGTATATAGTAATGTCTTTATCTTGACTGATATACATGGTATTTGTGCTGGAAAAAGCAATGTTGCACACTATAAAGATAAATGTGATTACATGTAAATTAAAATAAAATATAATTAAAATGTTCCTAAGAGTGTCCCATTTCCCCTGCCCAGCAGTTTCAGAATACAGCTTTTAAAATGTTCACAAATCTATGATGAGGTATGCAGTATTCTTGATTCTATTCTATGGAAGTTCACCCGTGATTTAGCATAAAGAAGATAGACTCCATCTATCACACAAACTTGAGATTGAGCTTGAACTCTTAAAAGAGTTTGTTACTTAGTAACATTACTTAGTGTGTGTTTTCTCATCTATAAAATGGATACTATAAAAACTGACCAGTGTGGTGGGAAGACTTAAATGAAAACATACATATTAGTACCTGGCATGATATACATACTTGTCAACCTTCATTATTAACCCTGAAATCATTTACCACTTGCTCTCTCTTTCTCCCCTGACTCTGCATGTTTCACCTTTCTATATCACAATCTGCTCATATGATTCGATCACAAGGTGATGGAAAATTTACAAGACAGTCAAAAAACAAAAA
>NW_006204388.1:3129567-3152700 GCF_000334495.1 Tupaia belangeri chinensis
TTTTTTTGTTTTGCTTTTTTTTGTTTTTTGCTTGTTTGTTTTTACTGCCAGAGGGTACATGTACTTGCCAGAGACACAGAGAGACAAAAAGAGGAAGAGAGAGAAAGCATTCTTCCCCCATGAGGTGTGATCACATCACAATCCTTTCCCTCCATTTATCCATCATGATGGGATTTTAGGAATGGATGTACACACACCCAGGGTGTTTTTCAAACTTCCAGGTAGGATTTGAACCATGGATAACCATGTGAGATCTAGTTCCCTTAACCACTAAACCACAGGAGTATCCATACAGTTGTTTTTTCTTCAAATTCCTGGTTTAATAAGGACTTCTTTATTTTGAGGGAAAAAGGTCCCAAACATCAAGCTGTTCACAAAAAATAACCCACAGAATCAACTTTAGAAAACAAATCTTAAGACTATTACACTGTTTTCTAGAGGATGCCTTTGACATGCCAACTCTCATTCACAAAAAATACACTGTTACATTTGCGTTGAACAGCCCCACAGGCACTCTAGTGTGGGGCATAAAACGTATACTTCTCACTCAAAGCTGCTCTCAGGTGCTACTCAACTAAATGATACCACCTTTGCAGTTAGGGAAGCAACTACTGAACTCATAAATTAATGAAAAGAACTTACTCCCTGCATAACAAGAGATTATTTTCGAGACAGTTGATAAAAATCATACATCCTTTTTATTGTCAAGTCATAAAGAGGTATCAAAATTAAGAGCAAAATTACAGGGTAAGACTTAACATAACTCCTTCCCATGTTCATTCATTCATACTGCCTTGTGCCTAGTCCCACTTCACTTCTTTTTTTTTTTTTTTTCGGAGAGGTTTTTGCTATAAGGCACGTGTGCTCGCCAGAAAGACAGAGAGAGACAGAGAGACAGAAAGCAAGAAATCACCCCTGCCCCAGGGGGGGATGGCCACACCGCAATCCCTTCTCCTCTATTCTCCTCTCGGGATCTTGGGCACACATGCACGCACACCCAGCATGAGTTTAAGCCACCGGGTCCAGGACTAGAACCGCAGTCGACTACATGGGAATTCAGTGACATAGTTATTACTCTAGCTGCTGGTTTGTAAAACCGATCTTCATTATCATCATCTCCAGTAGGTCCCCCTTATGAGCAGAGTCATCTGCATCCCCCTCAGACTCTGCCTTCACATTAGTCTCATCTTTCTTCTGGGAGCTGCTGCTCTGTTCCTCTCTTGACTTATCATTCTTCACCCCTACTGTTCGTTTGCTCTGTTCCTTTTTCATTTTTTCCAGGTTTTCCAGAAGGTAATTCACTTTTTGTTTTATCTGGATCAACTTCTTCTTAATGGTCTGAACGTCATCTCCTTTCATCTATCCAGACTTGGAAGACGATCCAGGTTGCCTACTCTTAGAATTGAAGCTTTGGCCCCTCCGTGAAGTGTTTCCTGATACACACTGGCGTTTCAAGGGCACTACAGCACGAGCAGTAGGAGGTGGCGGTGGAACACGCGCTGTCATCATAATCCCGCTGAAAGTCACAGTCCAAGTCAAAAGAGGAGCTGAGTAGAGGGGACGGAGAAGGGAGTTCCGGTACTGACCCGTACATCTCCACTGCAGATCGTTTCACACCTGCTTTTCCTCGGTTAGCTTTTGGCTCTGCAGCCAGATTAATATCTAAAACCTGACTGGCCATCACCTGCCATCCTCTCCTGCCACAGCAGCCTGGGCAATCCTCTTATTAACATACTGAAAGAAGGCAAAGCCCTTATGAACAGAGCAACCCACAATTTTGCCATACTTGGAGAAGATTGCCTCCACATCAGATTTTCCTGACCACAAGAGTGTTGAGGTTCCCAATGAATACGTGGGAATTCATGGAGCGGGGATCTGTCTTATTGGTAACATTGCTGGCCATTGTGATTGATGGTAAGATTCCTCACGAAGCCAAAAAGCAAGGTGAGGGAAAAGAGATTCGATTCTGAATCTCTCGCTCCCAGGTTCTAGGCAAAGAAACCAACTGCAGCTGGAGGTAGGCAATGCATCCACAACCTCTCAGTCTCCAGCTGTTCACAAAAATACAGTATTGTTTTTCAAGGCATGTATACAGTGTATAATAATCAAATCAAGGATATACACATATTCATCTTCATCTTCTTCCACAATGAATATTAATATACAACTGATACTAGTTTACTGTTTTTTACAATAGGTATTAGATTATTCATATTTTTCACTCTGCTGTGGCACACTAGTCCAAAGCCTCTTTCTTTTATTTCTATGCACTCTTATGCCCATTAAAAAATATTCCCAAGTGGTGGGAATGCAAATTAGTACAACCACTATGGGGAATGACATGGAGATTCCTCAGAAACCTACAAATAGAACTACCATAGAACTCAGTAATTCCACTCTTAGGTATTTACCCAAAGAACAGAAAAAACCTCAGTTGGAAAGACACTTGCACATTCATGTTTATTGCAGCATTATTTACAATCGCTAAGACATGGAAAAAACCTAGAAGTCCAAAAATAGGTGATTGGATTGAAAAAATGGAGCATATGTATTCTATGGAATACTACTCAGCCATAAAAAAAAATGAGACCCTGACATTTGATACAAAGTGGATGATTATGAAAGACTTAATGTTAAGCAGAACAAGCCAGACTATAACAGATTTTGTATGTCCCCACTCAATATATACCAATTGTCTGCACTCTACAGCAGAACTGAAAGTTCAGAAGGTATAGAAGCACAGAGGGCAATGCTAGATACTAGAGAAAGTAAGATAGGGATAATAGAAGAGTGGGTCATGGAGGGAGGGGAACAGTGGAAGAAAAAAAAAGTACATTTAATTAAGCAAAAAATGAAAAGCTATTTGCTGATAATAATGTATATAGTAATGTCTTTATCTTGACTGATATACATGGTATTTGTGCTGGAAAAAGCAATGTTGCACACTATAAAGATAAATGTGATTACATGTAAATTAAAATAAAATATAATTAAAATGTTCCTAAGAGTGTCCCATTTCCCCTGCCCAGCAGTTTCAGAATACAGCTTTTAAAATGTTCACAAATCTATGATGAGGTATGCAGTATTCTTGATTCTATTCTATGGAAGTTCACCCGTGATTTAGCATAAAGAAGATAGACTCCATCTATCACACAAACTTGAGATTGAGCTTGAACTCTTAAAAGAGTTTGTTACTTAGTAACATTACTTAGTGTGTGTTTTCTCATCTATAAAATGGATACTATAAAAACTGACCAGTGTGGTGGGAAGACTTAAATGAAAACATACATATTAGTACCTGGCATGATATACATACTTGTCAACCTTCATTATTAACCCTGAAATCATTTACCACTTGCTCTCTCTTTCTCCCCTGACTCTGCATGTTTCACCTTTCTATATCACAATCTGCTCATATGATTCGATCACAAGGTGATGGAAAATTTACAAGACAGTCAAAAAAAAAAAAAAAGCCTATGGGACCCACAAATGGCATAATGGTTATGTCACTGGACTCCCATGTAGTCAACCACAGTTTGAGTCCTGGACCCAGCAACTTAAAACTCCATGCCCAGTGCATATGCATGCATGCCCAAAATCCTAAGAAGAGACTAGAGGAGAAGGCACTGTGGCTTGACCGTCCCCCTGGTGGGTGATTTCTTTCTGTCCCTCCTATCTGTCTCTCCAGCAAGGGCACATACCCTATGGCAAAAATCTCTCTGCAGAAAAATGTGGGAAGTGAGGAGGAGGACCAGCAGTGCATGTGGTTAAGGTGCCTGGATTCCACATGGCTGAGTACACAGTGTGAGTCCTTTTTGCCAAACAAATCAGGTACCTGTATTTGTGTACCCACAATCCCAGAGAGAAGAAATAGAGAAGGGATTGCGGTGTGATCATCTCCCATAATGAATGCTTTCTCACTTGCCCTGTCTGTCTCCAGTGAGTACATGTGCCCTCTAGTAAAGTTTTAAAAAATAATAATAATAGTTTAAATTTTAAATTAAAAAAATAAAGAAAATTTATAAGACAGTTTAAAGAGAAAAAAATGCCATGGTTTTCAAGTTCCCATATGGGCTATAATCATGGATTATAAATCAGTAACCCAGGGTCCAAAATCAGCTTAGTCTGTTTCTATATGGTCCATGAGCTAAGAATAGGTTACAGAGAAGAGAGAGATTAAAAAAGGAAGAGGAGGATGAGGAATAAAATGGAGAGAAGAAAGAGGAGAAAAGAAAGAAGGATATGTGACAGATATTACACATGGCTTTATGGGTCTAAAGTATTTACTATCAGGCCCTAAAAAAAAGTTTGCCAACTTCTGAATATATATCCTGAATTCTTTTTAATTGGAGACCTCTTGCATAGCATTGAGAATTTAACATAATTAGCTGTAAGCAAGAATAAATAAAACCTGGCCATGGAAATAACCATATTTATTAACAATAAAGAAACTAAACCAAGATTAAAAGTATAACAAATCTGTAATCCTTTTTAGATATTAATAAAAATAATTTTTAGTTACCTAGAATCTGAGTGAAAATAAAACTCATTTTAAATGTTTCTTAAATTACTGAAGGGTTTCCAGTTTTGCAAACCAAAAGGCTCCTTGTATCAGACATTATTTGTGAATATTATGGTAGTGAAAGTTAAAGATGCTTAATTAAAATGCCTAAACTGCAATATTTATCATTATTTATTTCAGAGCTTTGGAGGAAATACAATTTATATCTTAAATAGGCAATAAAATCCTGGCATGAAACTCCAGAAAAAAAAATTGCCAAACCCCATTTATTTTTATATATCAAGGCATATGGAAATAAGCATGGAATTATAATTAGTCAAAGTGCAAAAGAATCAAACTATAGGCAAGAAATTAAACAAAAATTAGGAATGTAATCCACAGGATTAATGGCTTTAAATCTCATGTGACCTGATGTTCACTGCATGGATGTAAGAGGTGACAGTCTGGTCCATTTCTCATTTTCTGGAAAATGACTCACCACATACAAGCATAAGGCCCCCAAAATCTGTTTGTCTCATATAATCCTGTCTGCCTAGCCATAACTCATCCAAACTGAGTCTGTCAAATCTTCCTTCTAGAATTGGGTTTCAGATTCACTAATCAGTCTGTTAACTGCTTGAGCTCTGGTAGAGCTGAATCAAGGCCACTTTCAGTCGCATGAATAGAGAAGCGGGGTTAGGACGGGGCTGAGGGGACTTTACACAAGGAAAAATTCAGAAGATTCACAAAATTGTCCTATACCTAGAAAGGGTCTGCATCACTGCCTTATCTTCTGATGGCTTTTCTGTTTCTGTTTCTCTGCTCTCATGGGGACCAGCTGACCTTCCTATTCTCTGCTTGTGGCTCCACATAGAGAACACATAAATTTGTTCTCCAGCACTGCTCCACAGTTTCGGATTTGTAAGCCTAAATTGGACCCTGAATGTTTGTATTTCTAAAATGTTTGCAGGTGATTCTGACAGGTAGTGAAGGAACCACACTTTGAGATCTCTATTCTAAGGTCATATATAGGAGTCTTGAGTTGAAGCAGGGGAATGGAGTGGTTACACAGTTCAACCAGTTGGAGAAAAAGGTCTCTGGCCTTCAGTTCTAGAGTATTTCCCCATGATGATGTGTCCAATTTCTCAAGTTCTTCTTTATAAACTAGTGTTTCTATCCCCTGTGTGATAACTTGGGTCTCCAGAAGCTATTAAGGGTCTCAAGGGACCAGCAGATGGTATAATGGTTATGTTGCTGGACTCCCATATTGTCAATCACGGTTCGAGTCCCAGACCCAGCAGCTTCAAACTCATGCCAGGTGCATGTGCGTGGGTGCCCAAAATCCCAAAAGGAGACTGGCGGAGAAGGACCTGTGATGTGGCCATCCCCCCAGGGGGGTCATTTTTCCATTTTTGTCTCTCTGTCTCTCTGGCAAGTACACGAGCCCTACAGCAAAAATCTCTCTAAAAAATTTACAAAAAATAAATAAATAAGTGTCTCGAACCAGGACTTTTAGCAACACAATCTACTTATCTTATGAAAGAATTATTACTTCTAAGGGCTATGGGGATAGAGAAAACAAAATGCTGGTCCTGTAAGTCCAACAGCCTTCTAGTATCTGTGACACTCAGACTCAAGGATTCTAACATCTTCTCTCCCAGGGCAGATTATTTCAGTTAGAATACTTTCCAGACTAAAACAATCCATTTATATTACCTTAATTTTCCTATGTTTTATAAAACAAAGATTCCGATAGACATTCTACAAAGACAAGAGGCTAGTTTGCTGGAGGGAGAGGATACATCTCTGAATATAAAATGCAGATATTTAGCTTCAAGCACGTGCCAGAGTGAAAACATAATAAACTTGTATAGTCCACAAGCTCCACAAAAGACAGTTTATTTCCCAGTCTTAAAGAGAAAAATCCACTAAAATTTCCTTAGGATTAGAAACTCTGACCCCTGAACTTCAAGGTGGCAAATTACCTTGACCTCAAATTAATTCCAAACATATTTACTCATTCAATAAATATTCACTGAGCACCCATACTCTCAAGACAGAATCCAGGCATTATGAGATCTCAACCTTATACAGTTTGGGAGAAAAGGGGCCCCTTTAAAGAATAATATAAATTATAAATATAAAATTAGGTATAAAAATACTTATTTGAAATGAGAAAATAAGTCACAACAAATTACAAAATGTAAGCTGTAATATTAAAAATAAAAAGAAAAATAGCATATTTATATTAATTAACCATTAAATTAACTTTTCACTTAACCATTTATCATTGGTTACAATATATAAAGTTTTAGGATTGTTACTATTTTTAGGAAAACTCCACTACTAAGAGAACTGTCATGACTGAGTGTTGACAAAAACCCATTTCTCTACTTAGATTTTATTCATTTGCTATTTCAAATAATTGTCCATAAATTAGATTCTGGCTCTAGATACTCCTAACTTTCTTCTCCTCCACGGTCATACTTTAGAGGCTCAGCCTGCAGGGTGAATTCATGTTACAAATGATGGCCTATGCTGCACCTTTATGTCTCAATACTGCTTGAGTCAACACCATGGGATATAGTAATATTCCTGAAAAATGTCTTGGTATGACTAACAATGACTTAACTATACAGAGGAGTCTTATTAATAATTATTAATAAGACTTATTAATTAATAACTTAATAATTCTCACTAAATCAAGTTTGTATGTTTGCTATTGTGTGGCTAAGCAGAAATACCTGACACTGGTGACTTACAAAGAATAGAGGTTTATTTGGCTCATAATTCTGGTCACTCAAAAGGCCAAAGCATGGACCTGGCCTTTGGCTGGCCTCCAGTGCTATGTAACAACATGGCTGAAAGAAGCAGGTAGGTCATCACCCAAGAAAGAGTAAGAAAGCGATTTTTCTGCTTCTTCTGTTTGTCCCTCTCACATTCCCAGTCAACTAAGTGGTGCCTGCCCACATTGAAAACAGGTCTTCTTCTAAAGGTCTAATCACCTCCTAGTGCCATTACATTAGGGACAAAATCTTAAAACACGAACCTCTGGGGGGAACCTATTGTCCAAACCATTGCATTCTACTTTGGGATTCCAATATAAAACCCGTTTCCAATAATCCAAAATGCTTTAATTTGCTTCAATACCTACTTGAAAGTCCAAGCCCAAAGTCTCAATCTGAGACTCAAGCATTTTCCTTCAATGAGTATGTAATATCATGAAAACATATTAGCAGCTTCACAGTTATAGGGCAAGTATACTCCATACTCAAAGAGGAACTGAGTAATAGGCCCCAAATAGATCTGAAACCCAAGAAGAAAACGTTAGATTTTTGAAGCTTGAAAACAATCTCCTTTGACTCTATGTCTGATAACCTCCAATGTGGGCTGGGAAGCCCTGCTCCATGGCTTTGCTGGTTGAAACCCAAGTGGCTTCTTACACTTGGAGTCCAGTGCCTATCCCAGCAGCTGCTCTTGGCTGCCAGTGGCACTAAAATTCTGAGGGCTAGAGAGCAGTTCCATCCCTGCAGCTCCACTAGATAAAGGTCTCCTGGAGACCTCTCTCTGCTCTAACTCCACATTTCTGCATTACCCTAGTTAAGGTTCTTGGTCACTCTGCCCCTAGGGCAAATCTCTGCTCAAAACCCCAGGCTTTTCAATGCATCCTTTGAAATCTAGGTAGAAGCTGCCACACTCCCACAGCACTTGCCTTCTGCACTCCTGCAGAATTGGCAACATGTGTAAATCCACATGGATGCAGACACTGCTACAACTCTGTTGGACTGCCATCTGTGCCCTCCTGAATTGCAGCTTGAGCTGCACCTGCCTTTAGTTTCCTCTTCTGTATGATGAGGCAGATGACAAAAACGTCTCCTAAAAGACACTCAAGTGAGTGTAGTTTTTAAACTATAGAGTATGCTATGCATTGAATGTTTCTGTCTCTCCAGTAATCATATGTTGAAGAATAATTTCCAATGTGATGGAATTAATAGGTGGGGCCTTTGGGAGGTGATTAGGTCATGCAAGTGAAATCCTCAGCTTTCATTCCTTTCCCATGTGAAGACACAGCAAAAAGATCACTACAAAGCAGGAAGTAGACCCTTACTAGACAGCAAATATTCCAGTGCCTTGATCTTAGACTTTTCAACCTCCAGAAATGTTAAGAAATGAATTTTTGTTGTTCAAACCATCCAGATGACTTGTTATATCAGCCCAAATGCACTAAGACAGAAAAGGGATTGCAGTGAGACCATCACCCTGGGGGTGATTTCTTGCTGTGGCTCAGTGAGTGCATGTGCCCTTTAGCAAAAATCTTTAAAAAAAAAAATAATAATAATAATAATAATAATAATTACTTGTGCTCTTTTACAATCTTAGCTAACGTTCTCTGCAATGTTTTCTACTCTGTGGCTAACCTAGATGAAATTAAAGCAAAGTAAGATTACAGGCATGCTATGCATGGACTCCTACTACACAATTATCCTTTCCCAGTGAGGAAAAGGTTTCCCTGGAAACTTGTTTGGCTAAATCCACTCTCATAAGTACCAGAAATAGCCAAGCAATTGGCTGAGTATGCAAATTATTTCTTTAGCAATCTCTGTGAGTCCCTAACAAGTTTTTGAATATGACTTTTTTAAAGACTATGGTTTCATCCTTGTACTAAACATTGTTTAAATGCATAGGAATAAAACCATTTGATTATTTTTATTTGTGCTTTCAACAAATGGCTTTTAAAGATGGCTCACAGCTGATTTCTCGAGTAAATCTACTTAGGAATCCAGTAATGTTTCCAAATTTTCTAAAGAATTACAGAACACAGCATTTAGTACTTTCAGTTCAATTGTACCCCTTTTTGACAGACTACATTTAGGTTTACATTTTTTTGAATACTTTGCTTAAAACTCAAGTTCTAAGAAACTGTATTTCCTAGAAAAAGATCTGGTATTTTTAAATGAATACAAAACTGACAAAATTACTTCAGTATAAAATGGATCATTTTAATTGATTTGGAAAAGAATAAACAAAAATAAAAATATTTGTTGAGCTGTGTCTTTTCATAATTCTGAATAGATTTGAAATCATTTCATAATCATTACATTACAGCAAGGCTCTGTAGAAACATGGTAATGTTTTAAATGTATTCCCAAAGTTCTCATGAAGTAATTATTTAACAAGTAAGTAGAAAGTGAAACCAAAGTATAAAAGAATAGAAATCCATACAATAAACAAAATGGTATCTAAGGGACAGATTTAAGAACTTTACGTGTTATAAAGTATTTAGATAATGATAGCAGTTTCTCTGGGCACGTATTTCCAAGATTGTGTTTTCTCTGTCTACTGTGTGCCATATAATTTAGGATCAGCTTTTCTAAATATTACATTTGACTTTTATTTATTTATTCATTCCACAAATATTTATTGAATACCTACTACTTTGCAAATGCTTTGTTAGATATTGGGGATATAAAATCAGAACAGGATAAACAAGATCCTGGACCTCTGTGCTGACAATGTAACGAGGTATAATAAAATGTCCACATGAGATTTGCCTTGTTTTCAGAAGTTTCTGTAGAGGTTCAAAATTACACACAAAACAACTGGCAAGGCATTTGCATTCAGAGCTCAGAGAGTCACCAAGAGCTGGGTCAGATGCTTATTTTAGGGCCAAAGAAGAGAACCAGTTCAAGAATCTTCTCTACCACACCCAAGCCCATCCTCTCTGATAACCCAAATACATAGAAGATTGTAAGATAAGAGAACAAGTAGCCTTTTCAGAAGCTCAGCATACAAGGAGATAGATTCTTTTCTTTCTCAATAGAAAATCTACAAGAATTTTTCTTTCAAACTCCACAGGGAATGAAAGGGGAACCTCATGAAAATCACTTATATAATAGTAGGATTACTGCAAGAAAGGGAGAAAAGCATTTTGTTCTTTAGTTGCACACTTGTGTAACTAGAAGACTTGCTATTCTGCCCCAAGTCACCATAAGCTTGGAAAAGAAAAAGACAAGATTAAAAGAGAGGGGAGACCAGCAGATGGCAGAATGTTCACGTTGGATTTCCACATAGTCGGCGTGGTTTAAATCCTAGACCCAGCAACTTCAAACTCATGCCGGGTGCATGGGTGTGCATGCACAAAATCTGAAGAAGAGAATAGAGAAGGGATTGTGGCAAGGCCATCCCCCCTGGAGGGTGATTTCTTGCTTTCTGTCTCTCCAGCAAGCACATGTACCCTACAGCAAAAATATCTCCAATAAATAAATAAGAGGGAAGCAGTCAAACTGCACTTAGGTTGTTAAGCACGGAACAAGTGAACACCTACAAGGTAGCTGGGTTTGAGCTATCTTGCAAGAACTTCTCCAGAGATCCTGCCCCAAAACTCTCTCCCCCCAGCAAGATCCAGGGACAAGGCAGGAACCATACCAGGCAATCAGGAAGAAATCCAAACAGGGCTTTCCTATACCCCATGATGGAAATGACCAGTGGGATCTAGAGATTGCTTATAAATTAACAAGTAACTGCTTCTGCTCATAGATGGAAAAGGAGAAGCTGGCCTTTCCCTCTCCTTCCTCTCCACCTAAAACTAAGTGAGAAGCTGGCACCTAGAAGGCAAAGGGAGAAAGGGAAACTGCTCCACTCTGCTGAAGACACAGATTGTTCTAGCTATGCTTTGAGTAGAGTTTGGAATGGAGTTTGAAACAGAAGTCTTAAAATGTACAAGACTGGATGTTAAATATTAAAACAGGACTGTTTTAATAACTGAAAGTGCCTGGAATATTAAAGAAGCCATTCCCAATTCCATTAGGCAAAGTGAATGGCATTGCTCTCCCCAGAGTTTGGCCCAAGTCATGAGCAAAGCTAAGAGCAATAAAAATAGAGTTAAGCAGATGAGTTGTTGAAAACTAGATGTGGGGTTTTTGCAAGCCTGAATCCCAGAAAAGAGATCTGAACTGAAGGGACAGATATGGCAGCTCTCAGCACTTAAAAATAATAATAACTCTAGTAAATAATATTATTAACAAAATGTAATAATATTAACAACAATATTAACAATAACAGCATGTAATGACTTCTTATTACGTGTCAGGAACGTCACTGAGAATTTTATATGGATTATATAATTTAATCCTCAAACAATCTTGTGAGGTAGGTACTACTTTTGTGCCCATTTTATGAAAAAGGAAAATGTAATTTAGAGAATTTAAAGAACTTGTCCCAGTTATTTAGCTGGTAGTAACAGAACAGGTATCTAAACTAAACTAGTTTTCACGACAATGGCCACTTGCTTTAGGCAATTATTGAAACTGACTTCAGAACATTTTCAAAAGTATAAAAGTGTTATCTTCTAAAGATGCATAAAGAAAAAAGAAAACTCTGAAAAAACACATAGAGCAGAGAAGCCAAAAAGAAGTGTGGAAAATCAGAAGAGATTAATTTAGATATTTTGTAAGATGAAGACAGTAAAATGACTATAAAAAATATAAAAGCATTTTTCTCAAGCAGTGCGGAGAGCTCAATTTAGGTTGGAGAACATGAATTTATAATAGTATCTACTTTTGCTGGTGGTTTATATGTTTTAATCTGGTAAAATGCTTATTTCCTTTATGAAATATCACTTTATCTGTTAACTTCAATCTCTGTTTCTTAAAACAGCTGCTTAATAACAGAGAAAAGTATGTGACTGATAACATCTTTGTATGTGTATAACTATATGGAAAAAGAAATGAGTGAATGGGTATACACACCTTTTTTAAAATAAAATATATTTTATGGATCACATTCTTTTAACATGATTAATTTCACAGTTTGCAAACTTCCTATATTTCTGGTTAGATGCAGGAAACTGAACTGTGACTGCTGTGGTCCATTTTGTAGCTAAATATCCAAAGCTATTGCACTCACTATCCCTCTTATTTTATGTAGCCACACTTCATTTAACTGACATTGCTCAGGAACGAGTTGAACAACATAAATCCATTTTCCAGGTAGCTGAAGCTTACTCCCTATAGTATCAAGCTGATTCTGTTTTAATGAATTTGATGGAAATCTTCTAAAACATAGCATACATTTTCAGTCCTTTTTACAGAGGGTACAACATATAAAATTTATCCTTTTCTTGATGGTCTTGAATCATCCTTGTAAACATCAATGTTTGTGTTGCACTACAATGTAGCGATGACCTGAGGAGTTACTCAGGTGGAGTTGTTTTCTTTTACAGGAAGACCACATCATAGCTGCATAATTTTCCTGAATAAAACGAAGCAAAATAAAAAAAAAAAATTGCACTACAATGTAGCGATGACCTGAGGAGTTACTCAGGTGGAGTTGTTTTCTTTTACAGGAAGACCACATCATAGCTGCATAATTTTCCTGAATAAAACAAAGCAAAATAAAAAAAAAACAGCCTTATATCCAGCCTTATGTGGACTAATAACTTGGTTCTCTCATTTAAGATCTAGATTATACTATTTAGGTAAGTTATTAACCACTTAAAGCTCTTCATTTTCTCATTAATAAGTTGGGGTAAGTATAAGAGTTAATTTTGAGTACATTTTGAGTACATATGGGAGTGCCAGATACTGTGCTACAGGCTTGATTCCAGAATGGGAAACAACACAGTGATGTTGAAAAGGCATTCCAGAGTCAGACCACCTTCTAGCTTTGTGACCTCAGGGAACTTATTTATCCTCTCTTTACCTTACTCTCTTCACTGGTAAAGATAGGGTCATTAAAAATAGTCCTTTTATGGAGTTATTGTGAGAGTTGATATATTAATTAATATATTCAAATTATACATACTCAAATATATTCCTAGGGACTACCTGGATCCTAGTAAACATTAAGTGGTAGTGATGGTGATGATCTCATTTTATCTTCATTACAATTCTTAGAGTTAGTATTGATTCCTGACTCTAGAAATGAGGAAACTAAACTAAATGAGGGACCTTAAATTATTTGTAAGTCACACCACTTAGAAGAGTACTGGCTCTAGACCCAGTGAGGTAACCACTAAATACAACCACTAAGGGCACACCCCAAGATGTTCTGCTCGTGCCATCTGTGACGGCTGCAGAATTACATGGAAACAACCTACACAACTTTGTGAAGTAGCCCTGCTTTAAGATAGGCTGTTCCTATTTCAGGCAATATTTCTTGAAGGTTAAGTGAAACACTACATGTAAGGGCACTCACCACAGTTCATTACACATAGACTTTAACAAATGGCAAGTTCTTGTCATCTCTCCATGTCCAGTTTCTTTTACCCTTTGGGCTACATACAATCTGGTACATTCTGAGCCTAGTGAGAAATGAGATAACTTATCAACTCAATAATTAATTATAAGCCACTTTCTTGCCTGAAGGTTATATGCTTACTTCCTGATAGAAAAAGTTCATGGACATTTTGACGGATATTTTCTTCTGTGCATGATTGGTAGTTTATAAACTGGCCCCAGTGATCCCTACCTCCTAGTAACGATGCCCTTGGGTAACCTCTTCTCCTTGCATGTAGGCTGAATCTAGTAACTGGCTTCTAACAAATACAAGTATGATACAAGGGATGGCTGTTAACTTAGAGATTAGGTCATAAAAGACTATGACTTCTATATTACTTGCCCTCTCCCTCTTGTCCTCTCACTTGCTCACTCTAATGAAGCCAGCTGCCATTTTATCCTCATCCCAGTTGTGTCTGTCCCATACAGAAACTCACCTGGTAAAAGGCTAAAGGTGACCTCCCGGCAACAGCAGCAAAGAACTAAGGCCCTCAGTCCAACAATTCAGAGAGAACTGAATCCTATGAACAACTACAAAAGAAAGCCTGGTAGCAGATCCATCCCAGACAGACCTTGTGATGTCTACACTCCCTGCCTTTATTGATGCCTTTTTGGAGATCTTGGGTCAAAAGGCCTAGTAAACCAGATCCAGATTCTTGACCCATAGAAATTGCCAGATAATAAATACTTTTTAAGCCATTCAGTTTTGGGGTAATTTGTTACATAGCAATAGAAAAATAACACACTGGGGTGTTTTCTACTTATACTGAAATCTCTGCTATGGTTAACTAAGACAACCATACTAAAAATAGACCTGCTAACAGCAACAATCTCTAACATAACTTTTGCCACATGGTACTGTCATTTTCTGATTCCTTTTCTGCCAGTCATACCAAACTGTGAGCTCCTTGAGGGCTGGAACTGTATCTTTTACCTTTATTTTCCAAAAGTTGAAGCCTTATTATCTAGTGATTTAAGTGTCTGGCTCCAAAGGTGAAGTGCCAGCTCAGGAGAAGCAAAAATGTTAGAGAGTATAGAAAGAAGAAGAAACTGTGATCAAAGAAGAGATTTCCAAATTTGAAATCCTACAAACAAAACAATCTGGAATGATACGGTATGAAATATGACATTACTTTGCTTGGCATGCAAGTTTGTTTTTTACTTTTTTTTTTTTTCAACCCAAAAGTAGTAGCTTGTGAAAGGCAATAACTGTGTGTGGAAGAATCAGTGGTGGGAAAAGCTCCCCACTTGCTTTTGACAAGGAAATTTAGAGTGAGTTGTTGACAATCAACCCCCTTCTAACACTTCCTGGCATCAGCATTAGAGCCCATCACACCTAGTACCATTTCCAGACACAACATGGCAAAAAAGTAAGGGCAAATACCATGACATATCACTTGGAGCAGATGGCTATGCAAAAACATTAAAAATCTATATGAAGTTTCATGAACAGGACTTTTTGAAAAGCTAATATTACATTGCATTAACAATAATCACTTGTGAGGGCCAGATGGTGGACAACAGTAAAATAATACACTCTAAAATGTAATCTCACATGGAGAAGTTACCGTTTTAAACCTGGAGAGCTCCCTAATTATTCCAGGCATGTGTGTGCCCATGATCCATGCATGATCCATGGTTAGATGCAGGAAAGGGGTGGACTGTGGCATCAAAACCCTGTTGAGGATAGTCTATCTGTCTGTCTGTCTGTCTCTCTCTCTCTCTCTCTATCTCTCCTCTCTCAATGAATTTACAAACTTTAACAAAAAGAAAAAGCTGTTTAGTAAATTTATCTTCCCAAGTTGAATTTCAATCTTTGAAGATAATTTATTTTTCCATTTTTGGGAATACTTCAGAAATGTCATAATCAAGTTTTGTTTAACAAATACTTTTAAAACAGCTTAACTATTTCCATAGTTTTATTGTACTTAAACTTTTATACTCTTAATAGCATAAAGATTAGAATATTCATGGCTTTCTAGTTTATTTGTTCATGCTTACCTGTTATATGATCAGGAATAAAATAGAAAACAGACCGTATACTATAGAAATAACACATATCAGAACACAGGAGATGAGGACTGAGGTCTTAGATACCCAGCTAACTGAATGTGATAGATAATACTTAACTTCATTATAGTTTAGGTTCCTCATTAATCTACTTAATATCATAACTGTTCTAGAATTTTTGTCCAGATAAAGAGAGATGACAAAGCCTTTGACAAGGGTGAGTGAGTCATTCAGTGCAAATTATCACATAGAAGAAAATCTGCAACTAATTTCTCCTTCAAAAACTCACATTTTCCAAGAAACTTTAACTGCAGCTTCATCAACAATTTCCTTGCCACTAGACTTCTTCTATATTTCTTGTTTTATATTATCATAAGCTTATTTTAGAATTATAATAATTTTAGTTCTAGTTAAATGCACAAAAACAGTAAAGATTATAAGGTAAAGATCAAAGTGGACTTTCACCTGCCCTTTAACACCAAACCAAACCAATCCAAAGTAAATGTGTGCTACCATGCAATCTGTTAACTCTCCAATAATCATACTGAATATTCTACACCTAGAATATCCCACAACACCAACTCATACCACCAGCAATAAGTGGTCATCACTTTCATTCCCTGCCAGAGAGACAAGGAAAGAAATGTCTCCATTCTGGGCCTAGGGAGCTCAATTACTCTATCCAACTTTACTTAAGATGAGAGGTGAGATCTTCAAAAGGTTCATGGAAAATGTGTATCTTGAAAAAAATTATATATGGATTTCAAAGTATTTTTGAACAAAAATTAACTCATAGTTTAGTTCCATTTTGAAGTTCTCCCACAGCTCTGTAGAGATGGGCCATGCTACAGACACCTGACACAAAAGTCTGTAACTTGTGCCTAGAACTCCAGGTCAGCATCAGACTGGACCCTTTGAGAGTCACTCCCAGACTAGTAAGGTAAACTAAATGGTTAAAGAGCCCAACATCAAGCAAGTCTTGTTCCTCTGCCACTGTTAGAAGAGGTCCTCTCACCACCATTTTTTCCAAAATTCTTTTTTTCTCCCATCTATAGCATCTCATTATGTCAGTCACAGGCAAAACTGATTATGAGCATGCCATAACTTAAGTGAACCATAGTTAATTATCATTCAATTTTTTGTTAGGATTTCTACTCTTACTGTTTCATTGTTCTAGATTAACTTTCCCATCTTTTGGGTATTGAAATGGGAGGAGAGGTGAAGAAGGGTGAATATATGGTATGCCATTTCCACAAGAGTACCTATCTGAGGATCTCATCTCAACAGGAACATTACAGAGACTAAATGAGAAGGTCACATGAGGTATGTTAGCACTGCAGTCCCCAGCTATAGTCATGGTTTCCTATCTTTGAGTTAATTCTTTGGCATGAGGGCATCCATCTGACAATGCTTTCCAAATTGCCCAACTTTCCAGTGTAGGCACTCTTATTTCACAGAGTACACCAGTCATTCATCACTAGTATTGCAGCTTCTAGATAGTATATGGTCAAGTCCAAGAACTATCATCTCTTCCACAAAGCAGAAAGCTATTTCTAGAAAAAAACAGTATAATCTAGCTGAGGTTAAAATTCCTCTTCAGTACATGCCCTTATTTAAAGTACCTACCATGACATTATATTGAAATCATGTCAGTTTTTCCAGTTAAAGTATAAATTCTCTGCAGACAGATATCACATCTTAGCACTTTCAGGGCAGGGCTCTACATCTGCATGTGTCCTTTGAATTTAACTGAACTAAATGAGAGAAACGATCCTGAGAAGTTGAAAAACCTCTGGGTTATACTTGCTGTATTTTATATGATCAAAATAAAAAGTGCTTCTAAAAGCTCTGTAATGAATATTTAAGCCATTTTAAACATTAATTTTCTAAGATATTAAATTTAGAAATGTAAAAATCATTTCTTATTCTGTAGTATTACTGTCATTACATTTTTTAAAAATAGGTACATGTCTCAATATAAATGTATATTCAGACTCTATTTCTTTGACTAAACTCAGTATCACTTTATTCAATTGCCATAGTAAGATAACCTCACTAAACAGAAAATCTAATACCTTCCATTTATAAAATAAGTATGGTAGTACAAAATAAGATTATGAAATATTATGGGTGCTTAGATAATCACTTATTAGGAAACAGAAATGCATCATGTTTTTCTATATTAATTGTAATCGTAAAAGATAATAAAGTCTTCAAGCTAAGCAACTCAGTAATTGAGTAACAGAATAGAAATTTATTTGAGTAAAAAAGCTAGTCATCACATTTTGGTTGTAGATTATTAATCACAGAGTATTCCTAGCTATTTCTCTATATTAATAATAGAAGTTCTCAGAATAATAAAAGCACATAAATCAACTTCTTCAGAGTGATTCTTGATAGCCCTTTGATTTTAGAATAGACAAGTTTTGTTCTATTATAGTGTTCTGTACATCAACCATACCTAGAGGAATCAAGCATTGTTCAAATGTATTTCTCTCTCCAACACTGCCACAAACCACTCATTTAACCACAAATATGAAGGGTCTTCATGGAAATTGTGTATTATGAAAAAACTACATGGATTTCAAGATGTTTTGCATGAAAATAAACTCATACTTTAGTTCCATTTTTCCAAGAAATTTTTGATGTACTCTTGTGCACACAAAGATAACACAGAGGGCCAGTCCTGTGTCCTAGTGGTTAAGGAAGCTATATTCCACATGGATAACCATGTGACTCAAATCGTGGTCCTGGCAGCTTGAAAAACAAAGCACATGTACCTGTGTGCCCAAAATCTCAACAGGATGAAGAAACGGGGAGAAGGAATTATGACATAACCATGTCCCATTGCAGAGAGGTGCTTTCTCCCTCTCCCCATCTCTTCCTCTTTCTCTGTGGCAAGTGCATGCACCCTCTGGCAATTAAAAAGAAGAAGAAACTGGGACTAGCAGTTAGCGTAATGGCTATGTCGCTGGACTCCCACGTGGTAGACCGCGGTTCGCGTCCCGGATCCAGTGGCTTAAAACTCACACTGGGTGCGTGTGCATGCATGCCCAAGATCCCGAGAGGAGAATGGAGGAGAAGGGATTGCGGCATGGCCATTCCCCCTGGGGGGGTGATTTCTCGCTTTCTGTCTCTCTGTCTCTCTCTGTCTGTCTGGCGAGCACACGCGCCTTATAGCAAAAACCTCTCCAAAAAAAATAAGAGAAAACAAGAAGAAACCTGCGGAGATACAGCTTTTATTTTCTTTCACATGATTGCACAACTTAGCTCTGAAGAGGCAAAGTTGCCTTTTGTGAAGAGTGTAGTATCACAATTCATGCCATGTTTCTTCTCTCATTCCACAACATTTACTGAATAGGCATCATATGCCAACTCTTTTCATTGAAATTGCAGTGTGTGATCATGTCTCAGTGCTCAAGCTTACTGCATCCCTAGACTGTGGCCATTCAAGCACAACCGAAGCAAATTCAATTGTCTTTTCTTAAGCACTCCATTTAACAGAAGCTCAGACATTTTGGGGAACACTGGTTCTCCACTGAGGTTCCCATAGGTTGTCACTCCACCCAGAAGTCTGAAGTTTGCTTGTAAATAACCTGAATCAAATTATTATGATTCCAAAGCCTTTTCACCCATGAACTCAGAAATATTAAGTTCAACCATCACCTTTCATTTATGTTCTTTGCGTAAGGCTTTGGATTCTGCAGCCAATTCTTTACTCCTTTTACTCATTCATTCATCTTGTCCAAACAAGATTCTTTTTCTCTTATTATGCTATAGGAAAATAATGAGAAACTAATGTAAAAAAAGTAACTCATAAACTTTCATTGACAAGAGGAGGAAAAGAAAGCAAAGGGTGTCTGAGAACAAGCTAGTAGAAACACTAAATATGTAAATTTTACACTTCAAAGTCATTGTAATTTGTCTGGTAAAATGAGAATTAAATGGGCAATGAATCTAACGAAAATGAGATTGACATTATTCAAGGGCAGAATGATCCAAAAATGTAAAAAAAAAAAAAAAAAAAAAAAAAAAAAAAAAAAAAAAAAAAAAAAAAAAAAAAAAAAAAAAAAAAAAAAAAAAAAAAAAAAAATTGGATGGAATCCGGAAATAGAACTGCAAGACAAGCAAACAGATGAACAGATCTGCTGTTAGGTAACAGTGAAGAAAATCTACCGATAGATGCCATCAAGAAGTATTGTAATAAGCTTGGGAGAGAGTATATGTGTAAAATTATTTAATAGCAATTGGCAATGATGCATAATAACATAACACTTCCTGATGATTAAGTACTGTTTTTAACCATTTTTATCAGATCAAAATTTTAATTTGGTCTTTCAAATAATTTAGAGTACAAAAAAAGTGTGAAAACTTTGCTAGGCATTCACTTTAGAAGATACAAAATAACATTGAAACAAAAAAACCTATTTATAGGTTACAAGTCTTAGGAGACACAGTTGTGTAGTTATCACAAGTAAAAGAGGGCTTGTATCATCTCTTCATTTGGCTGATTTATACTTGGCCTTAAGTGCTACCTTAGGCCTTCTTTGAAATAGATATCCCTCCTATGTAACCTCACAAATCTTATAACTCTCCTATCACAGAACCAATTAAAACCCTATGTAATTGACTTGTACAATCCTGTTAGCTTGTAACTGAGAGTAAAACTGTGTTTTGCTGACCACTATAGCCCCAGATCTAACAAAATTCCCAGAAGACAGTAGGCAGTCAATAAGGATTTACTGAAGCAATGAATAAATGTTTTGATAAGAGTGATGACCTACCAATGTCAAAAATATCTAGTCTAAAAGAAATTTGTTACTTCTAAACAGCTATTCCTGAAGAATATTAAAGAGGATTAACGTCATGGCCCCAAGAAAATGTATGCCTACTAGAAGCCTAGGGTTCTAGAAAGTAGGTACCCAATTTACTAATAATTACACTCTAATTAGAGTGACAAGAAAAGGCAGATAACCTAGAACCACTGCTGTCCAAGCAGAGCCTAGCAGTTCATATTATGGTGTCCATGCTACCATGTTTCATATATGTAGAATTCCTTTAAATGATTTCAGCCAGTAACACTAAAGTCTCTACAGTGTAGTTAAAAAGGCATGACATTAAAGGTACATGAGTTGAACCAACAGGAGGCGTGGAGGTTAAGGCAGCTTGATCCAACATAGCTGACAGCATGGTTAGAGGACCATACCAGATGGCTTGAAAAACACGGCCAGTACCTTCACATGCTCAAAATCCCAATAAAAGAATGAAGAAGGGATTGCAGTATGGTTATTAGCACTGAGGGGTGCTTTCTCACTTTCTCTATCATTCTCTGTCTCTGGTGAGCACACATGCCCTATAGCAAAAAAAAAAAAACAAAAAAAAAACCCAAAAACAAAAACAAAAACAAAAAAAACAAAAAAAAAACCTCTCTAAAAAATAAGTAAATAAATAAATAAAGATCTAGTCCAGGTTTATGACTCTAAACATCATTCACATATGTGGGGTTGCCAAATTTTTATTTTACTGCAGACCTAGCACTAGCTGCCATAATTATGTCTCAATCCCTTCTCCATTCTCCTCTCGGGATCTTGGGTGCGCACGCACACATGCCCGGTGTGAGTTTTAAGCCTCTGGGTCCGGGACATGAACCGCGGTCAACTACGTGGGAATCCAGCGACATAGCCATTACGCTAACTGCTGGTTCCCTACTCATGAGCTTTTTTTATTTTTATGATCAATTACTGTGCATCTTTACAACATATTAAATGAATTTTCCCAGCATAAATACACTGTATGTTAGTCTAGTCAAAGAAATCATTATACGCATTGTCATCAATAGATAATTTTCCATTTGTATGCCTGTTGAAAGTTTCATTTTATTTTTTCCCTCAATTCCCTCTCACCATCCACCATTTCCCACTCTCCTCCCTTTCTGTTTCTGGTATCCATAGTTGCTTTCCATGCTTTTCTGTCTTCCAGTTATTCAGTTTATGCCAGAGTGAAAACATTCAGTATTAAGTGGGGACATACAATGTGTCTCTTTCATAGTCTGGCTTGGTTCACTTGACAGTAAATCATCCATATTCATCAAGTTTATTTCAAATGCCAGGGTCTCATTGTTTTTTATGACTTAGTAGTATTCCATAGTGTATATGTGCCACAAGTTTTCAATCCACTCATCAGTTCATGGACATCTGGGTTGAGGCCATGTCTTAACAATACTGAATAATGCTACAATAAATGCAGATGTGGAAGTGTTTTTCCAACTGAGTGTTTTCCTATCCTTTGGGTAGATACCCAGAAATGGAAATGCTGGATCATATAGTAATTCTATTTGTAGCTCTTTGAGGCACTTCCATATTCTCACAGTGGCTGTACTAATTTACATTCCCACTAATAGTGTAGGAGAGTTCCCTTTTCACTGAAGCCTCACCAGCATTCAACATTCTTATTTTTTTAATATTATCCATTCTGGGGGACCAGCAGTTGCGTAATGGCTATGTCACTGCACTCCCATGTAGTCGACCATGGTTCAAGTCCAGGACCCGGTGGCTAAAACTCACGCCCGGTGTGTGCGTGCGTGCCCCAGATCCCAAGAGAAGAATGGAAGAGAAGGGACTGCAGCATGGCCATCCCCCCTGGGGGGTGATTTCTTGCTTTCTGTCTCTATGTCTCTCTGTCTGGCTGGCGAGCGCACACTCTCTACAGCAAAAACCTCTCCAAAAAAAAAAGAAAAAGAAAAAAATATATTATCCATTCTGACTGCAGTTATATGGTATCTCATTGTGGTTTCAATTTACATCTCCCTTACGATAAGGAATGCTGAAAAAGTCTATGAGCTTTAAAGTTCCAGCTAATAGCAATTGCTTGTAACTGCATCCTATCTATATTTTATAAAGCGATGACTTAAAAGTAAATTAGAATTTTGGTCATTATTTAATGCTCATAAACACTTTATTTTTCATCTCTATTCCTTCACAGTTAACATGTGTATTGAGTAATGGTTTTCTAATTATACACAATTTCATTTAATGTAAAACAAATTATCTCTATGTGTATATTTCTACAAGAATTCCATTTTGTATAATTTTAAATTCATTTTTAATGTATATTAATGTACCTCTCAGTTTTAAAGAAAAAGAAAGCAAGTATAGTAACAGAAGTTTTATGCATTACATTTAATTTTTTAAAAAAAACAAATGCTATTGAAGTAATTGTGTCTATTTGATTGATAGGAAATTTTGTTCTGTGGTGGTTGGTTTTACATAGTTTAAAACTTTCTTTCTTTTTTTTTTTTTTTGGAGGGATTTTCACTGTAGGGCGCGTGCACTCGCCAGACAGACAGAG
>NW_006204388.1:3152768-3168954 GCF_000334495.1 Tupaia belangeri chinensis
CCTCCATTCTCCTCTCGGGATCTTGGGCACGCACACACACGCGCCCGGCGTGAGTTTTAAGCCACCGGGTCCAGGGCACAAACCGCGGTCGACTATGTGGGAATCCAGCGACATAGCCGTTACGCTAACTGCTGGTTCCCAAAACTTTATTTCTTAAGAAACAGTGAAGCTTTTGCTTCATTTTGAATTACCATAGTCCCTCCTTATTGTCCTCTTCCAAATTTTCAGTTATCCATAGTCAACTCCTATTCAAAAAATATTAACTGGAAAATTCCAGACATTCATATTTCATAAGTATTATGCTTTTATTTTATTTTATTTTATTTTACTTTATACATCTAATCAGTATATATCACTACAACTTGTAAAGTGAATTCACCCAACGTGAATACACTTCACACCAGCCCAGTTGAAGATATGATACATGTTATCATAAATAGGAAATCATCCATTTCTGTGTCCTATAAATGTTCTTGCCTATTTTTCTCGATTCCCTTCCTCTCACTCTCCCTCTTTTCTCATCCTCTTCCCACACTGTCTCCAGTATCTGTAACCATTTTCCATGTTTCTATATACACTAATCTTTCAGTTTATGACATAGAGTCTGGAGAGTTGGAATATATTAAGCAGAGGCATATGTTTCTGTTTCATAACCTGGCTTGCTTCTCTCAGCAGTAAATCTTCCATATTTGTCCACTTTCTATTAAATGCCAGGGTCTTGTTTTTTATGGCAGAGTAGTATTCCACAGTGCATATGTGCCACACTTTTTCAATCATTCATCTGTTCATGGACATTTGGGTTGGTTCTATATCTTAGCAATTGTGAATAATGCCACAATAAGCATAGATGTTCAAGCACTTTTCCAATTGAGCATTTTCCTATCCTTTGAGTAGATATCCAGGAGAATTGCTGGATCATATGATAGTTCTATTTGTAGATCTTTGAAGAACCTCCATATTGTTCTCCACAGTGGCTGAACTAATTTACATTCCCAACAACAGTGTAGAAGAGTTCCCTTGGCAACACAGTATCCAACACCTACCATTTCTTGTTTTTTTTTTTTTTTAAATCTTATCCATTCTGACTGGGGTTAAGTGGTATCTCATTGTGGTTTTGATTTGCATCTCCTTTATGATCAGGGATGTTGAGCATTTTTTCATATGTTTTTTGGCTGTTCATATGTCTTCTGTAAAGAGCTGTTTGTTCAGTTCATTTTCCTATCTCTTAATTGAATTAATCATTTTTTTTTTCCTTCGGGTAATCCACTTGAGTCACTTGTGTATTCTGGTTATCAGTGCCTTATCTGAAGCACAGTTTACAAAATTATTTTCCCATTCCAAGGGTTGTCAAGTTACACTAATTACCACATCTCTTGCTGTGCCAAGTCTTCTGTATGTAATCTGATGTAATCCCACTTGTCTATTTTTGGGATTATTAGCTGTGCTTTGGGGGTCTATTTAAGAAAACTTTTCCTGCTCTGATGTCCCCCAGAGTTTCCCCAGTGTTTCCCACTGGTAGTTTATAGTTTGAGGTCTTAGGTTTAGATCTTTTATTCACTTTACATTGAGTTTTGTTAATAGTGAGAGACAGTGGTCCAGATTCAACATTTTGCAGGTGGATACCCAGTTTTTCCAGTACCATTTGCTAAAAAGGTTTTCTTTTCCCCACTAGATTAGATTGGTACCCTTTGTCAAAAATCTGTTGGCTGTATGTTTCAGGATTTATTCCTGGGGTTTCTATTCTATTCTATTGGTCCACATGTCTGCTTTTGTGCCAATACCATGCTGTTTTGATTATCACAGCTTTGTAAGATATTTTGGGGTCAGGGAGTGAGATGCCTCCTACTCCACACTTCTTGTGTAGGATTGCTTTGGCAATACAGGATCTCTTATGAATCCAGACAAACTTTATGACTGTCTTTTTCTAGATCTGTGAAAAATGTCTCTGGAAATTTGGGATTGTGATAAACATATAGATTAATTCGGGTGGAACTGCCATTTTTATTATATTAATTCTTCCAATTCAGTAACATCAGTTACACTTTCTTGTCTTTTTCTATTTCTTTTTTTAGATTTTCATAATTTTCCTTGTAGAAATCTTTAATTTTATCACGTTTTTACAGTACATGTTTCTTTTTCCAACACAAATACCATACATGTCAGGCAAGACAAGGATATTACTGTATACATTATCATCAGCAGATAGCTTCTCATTTTTTATCAATTAAGCATACTTTTATCCATTTTTTTCCTTCCCCTTTCTCCTAAAAGACTCTGTATTGCCAAAGCAATCCTGCACAAGAAAAGTAGAGTAGGAGGCATCTCACTCCCACTTCAGATGCTAGGTGTTGAACCAGAAGAACTGTAGAAATCTTTTGTTTTTTTGGTTAGATTTATTTGTAGGTATCTTATACTTTTGTGGCTATGATAAATGGGATTACTTTCTTCAGATCTACTCCAGTCTGCTTGTTGTTTATATATGTAGAAATGCTATGGATTATTGTATGTTGATTTTGTATCCTCCCACTTTACTGTATCCATTTATTAGTTCCAGGAGGTTTTTTTTATTGTTTTTGTGTGTGTGTGTGTGTGTGTGGATACCTTTGTATACAATCATGTCATCTGCAAATAGAGATAATTTCACCTCTTTTTTCCCTTTTCGACTTCTTTGCCTATTTGAATGCCTTTTATTCTATTCTCTTTTCTGATTCCATTGGCTAAGACTTCCAGCACTATATTGAAAAGGAGTGGAGAAAGTGGGTAGTCTTGTCTCGTACCAATTTTTAGTAGAAAAGTTTTCAGCTTTTCCCCATTCAGTATGATGTTAGCTATGGGTTTGTCACAGATGGCTTTTTTTTTTCTTTTTTTTTTTCTTTTCTTTTCTTTGGAGAGGTTTTTGCTATAGGGGATGTGCGCTCACCAGACAGAGAGAGAGAGAGAGACAGAGAGACAGAAAGCGAGAAATCACCCCCCAGGGGGGATAGCCACGCCGTAAACCCTTCTCCTCCATTCTCCTCTCAGGATCTTGGGCACGCACGCACACGCGCCCAGCGTGAGTTTAAGCCACCAGGTCCAGGACTCAAATCATGGTTGACTACATGGGAGTCCAGGGACATAGCCATTACACTAACTGCTAGTCCCCACAGATGGCTTTTACTGTGTTGAGAAATGACCCTTCTATGCCAACTTTGCTGGCAGTCTTAATCATGATGGGATGTTGTATTTTATTGATTCCTTTTTCTGCATCAATTTATATGAGCATAAGTTTTTTATCTTTTTTTCTAATATGGTGTATTACATTTATGGTTTTGAGCATTTCGAACCACTACTGCCACCCTGGAATAAAGCCTACCTGGTTATGTTGTATAATCTTCTTTACATGTTGTTGGATATGACTTGCTATTATTTTGTTGAGAATTTTTACATCTATATTCATCAGAGATATTGATCTGTAGTTTTCCCTTTTTTTGCATGTTCTTATCTGTTTGGGCAATAAGAGTAAAGGAGGTTTCATAAAATGAATTTGAGAGGGTTCTTTCCTTTTGGATCTTTACAAATAATTTGAGTAGAATGGGGGTTAACTCTTCTTTAAAAGTTGTGTAAAATTCAGAAGAGAAACCACCAGGACCTGGGTTTTTCTTCTTTGTTGCGAGGTTATTTATTACTAATTCAATCTCATTATGAGTCTACTCAGGCTTTCTATGTCTTCCTCAGTCAATCTTGGTAGATTATATGTGTCCAGGAATTTGTCCCTCTCACCCAGGCTTTCTTGTTTGTTGGTGTATAGCTGCTCATAGTATTCTCTTATGATGTTTTATATTTCTATTATGTCTGTTGTAATATTGCCTTTTTCATTGTGAATTTGATTTATTGGTTCCTTTCTTTCTTCTTAATTAGTCTAGCTAATGGTGTGTCAATTTTGTTTGTCTTTTCAAAGATCCAACTTTTGGTTTCATTTATTTTCTGTATATTTTATTTTCTATTTCATTTATTTCTGCTCAAATGCTTATTATTTCTTTTCTCCTGGTATTGGTTTTGTTTTCCAGTTCCCCGAGGTATGATATGAGGTCATCCATTTGCTACCTTTCTTTTTCTTATGTGCACCAATTGCTATGATCTTCACTCTTATTACTGCTTTTGCTGTGTCTGATGGATTGTGGAAATGCATATACTCATTACTATGGGTTTCATGAATCTTTTTATTTCAGTCTTAATTTCTTCAGTAGTTGTAAACTCATTCAGGAATAGGTTGTTTAGTTTTCATATGTTTGGATATTTTTGAGGGCTTTTTAATGAAATTAATATCAAGTTTAATTCCATCATGGTCAGAGAAGATGCTGGATATTGTTTCTATACCTTTGAATCTGTAAAGGCTTGTTCTGTGTCCTGTCATGTGGTCAGTTTTTGAAAAGGTTCCATGCAGAAGTGAGAAAAAAGTGTATTTCATGGTTTTAGGGTGAGAGGTTCTATAGATGTCTGCCAAGTCCATTTGATTTATGGTATTGTTAAGATTTGTATCTGCTTATTTTTGTCTAGATGATCTGTTTAAAGGATAGTGGGGTGTTAAGATCCCCCAATGATTAGTGTGTTGCAGTCTCTCATTTTAAATCTAGCAGTCTTTCCCTCAAGTATTTGGTGCTCCTGTGTTGAGATATAAGCATTATATCTTCTTGATTAATTAGCCCTTTTACTATTATAAAATGTCCTAATTTGTCTCTTCTATCACTTTTTGTCTTAAAGCCTATTTTGTCTGATTTCAGTACGACAACTCCAGCCCTTTTCTGGTTTCCATTTTTGTGGGATATCTTTTTCCAGCCTTCACTTTTAGTCTATATGTGTCTTTATCCATGAGGTGTGTTTCTTGTAGGCAACAAATAAAGGGTTTCTGTTTTTTATCCATTCACCCATTCTGTGTCTCTTGATTAGAGAATTTAATCCATTAACATTCAACGTTATCATCAGTATTTCCAGACTTGTCCCTGCCATTATGTTAGTCATTTTCTTGAGGTTGTCTCTCATTTCTATCTATTTCTGTGAGGATATGCAGCCTACATACGGGAGGCAGTTATGAGTATACGTCAGTAATTATTCACTGGAGCTGGCTGACACATGCCTTAATTACCAGGGGCTCCATAGATAAGATCTGTAGGGCATGGGAAACATTCTAATGCTGGCTAGGTCATGTGATACCTGTTCTATACAATGTTTATGTCTTATACATTGTCCTCTTTGATGCATACTCAACAGCCTTCCTCAAAGTTACAGAGGAACAGCATAAGTGAACTGGCTTGACCTATGATGCATAAGATGATCACACAGGATAGTAACAAGGTCGAAAAACGTCTACACTAAAGTGTAGAACTTCAACCGCATCCTTGAAAGCTTACAAACAGTTCGTTGTGCCTGGTAAAATGTATAAATAAAGAAGTTGAGCAAGACTGAGCAGCACAGCTTGTCTGTGCTCACCAACATCTTCTGCTTCAGCGTCTTTTCTTTCCTTTCTCTAACTCTTTCCTTTACACGACCAAGCTCCAAGGGTGGACACTAACAGTATTACCACCCAGAGAGATGTTACTCAAGCTAGCCGGCAGATGCCAACATGTTTCTCTTAAGTTTTCCTGGTATAGCAATCCTTTAACAGCTTCTTGGATAACTGGTCTGGTGTTGGTAAATTCTTTTAGGTTTTGTTTATCTGAGAATACTATATCTTTTCTTCCCAAATGAAGGATAATCTTGCCAGGTATAGCAATCTTGGGTTGAAATTGTTTTTCTTTTAACACTCTATATATATCTTCCCATTCTTTCCTTGCTTGTATTGTTTCCACTGAGAAGTACGAAGTTAGCCTGATGGGATAACCTTTGCAAGCAACTTGACATTTCTCTCTTGCAACTTTTAGTATGTTGTCTTTACCTGTGATTTTGGCCATTCTGACTATGATGTACTGTGGAGAGGATTTTCTTGAGTTTATTCTATTTGGGGTCCTTTTTTTTTTTTTTCCTTTTTGAAGAGGTTTTTTGCTATAGGACGCGTGCGCTCGCCAGACAGACAGAGACACAGAGACAGAAAGCAAGAAATCACCCCCCCAGGGGGAATGGCCACACCACAATCCCTTCTCCTCCATTCTCCTCTCGGGATCTTGGGCACGTGTGCACACACGCCCAGCGTGAGTTTTAAGCCACCAGGTCTGGGACACAAACCACGGTCAACTACATGGGAGTCCAGAGACAGCCATTACGGTAACTGCTGGTCCCATTGGGGTCCTTTGTATTTCTCGGGTTTGGATGTTTGATTGCTTCTCTAGGTCTGGAAAGTTTTCTGCAAATATTTCATGGAATAGACCTTCTATGCCCTTGTCTGATTCTTCACCTTCTGGAATACCTATTATTTGAATATTTGTGTGCTACATAGTATTGAGTTTTCCCCATATGTTGTCGTTTTTTTAAATTATTTTTCATTATTTTTGGTGGTTTTATGTAAGTCAAAGGTTTTGTCTTCCAGCTCAGAGATTCTGTTTTCTACATGGTCCAGTACACTATTAATACTTTTCAGAGAGGTCTTTATTTCCTGTATTACTGTCTTCATCTCTAGGGGTTCTGTGTGCTACATAGTATTGAGTTTTCCCCATATGTTGTCGTTTTTTTAAATTATTTTTCATTATTTTTGGTGGTTTTATGTAAGTCAAAGGTTTTGTCTTCCAGCTCAGAGATTCTGTTTTCTACATGGTCCAGTACACTATTAATACTTTTCAGAGAGGTCTTTATTTCCTGTATTACTGTCTTCATCTCTAGGGGTTCTGATTTTTTTTTTTTTTAATGGTGTCTATCTCTTCCTTCAAATCCTGGAAAGACTTCCTCATCTCAGTCACCATGAATATTCTGAAGTGTATTTTGACATTCTTGCAGATTCCTTTGTGCTGTCCATGGTTGAACAAGAGTTGCTCTCTTCCATTGAGAAAGAGGCATTTCCTTGTTTTTCCATACATTTTGTGCCTCTGCACTAGTTTCTAGTCATCTGATGGATTATACAGTACATCCTGCTTTTCTGCTTTCGATTCTATAGTGTCAGCGGGGGAAAGGGGCTCTACTTCTCAGATATGTTCTTGGTAGAAAGCCTTGTCTTACAGTCAGAGAGTGTGTATATAGCCATCTTTAGATATTGCTTCTTTTCCTAGTCTCTTGAGACAAGGCACCCATGGGGCTAACCTGAAAAACAGATTTTCGGAAGGAAGAGGGAAAAGGTGTCATGTGGCACAATGTGCCATGTGGTTCAGAAAACTAGGAAGTCTCAAAATATTCCTAGGACAGGTTGGGAGACAGAAATAAGCCTGGAGCAGTATGTAGCTTCAGCTTCTCTCCCCAGCTGCCACTTCTCCCTCATCCACAGCCACCAGGTTCCAGGGATAATGGAGACATGGATGTACCTGGGATGGGTTGGGAGGCAAGAAGCATGGAGTGGTCTCTTGCCTAATTTGCCCTTTCTTGCTGCTTCTTCTCCCTGGTCTGCAGCAGCACAGGCTCTGGGGATAATAGTGGTGGACAGATGAACCGGGACAGGTTAAGAGGCAGGACAAAACCTGGAGCAGTCTCCTGCCTCGGCTTCCCTTATGAGATGCTGCTTCTCCCTGGTCCACAGTAGCATCCAGAATTCATAAGTTTTAAATTGCACACTGTTTGGGGCAGCATAATGAAATCTTGTGCTATTCTGCTCCATCCCACCTAGGATAGGAATCATTCCTTTGTCCAGAGCATGCACATTGACCATTAGTCACTCACCTATCTTAGTTATCAGATAAATAAAATCAGTTTATCTGGGTTTCAATATTCTCTACTGGTTTCAGGCATTCACTGAAGGTTTTCATACATATCATTGTAGATAATAAGGAGCTACTTTATTATAACACAATACTGATCTATAAATAATACTGATATACAAATGAGAATGTGCACATTAAAATAGTAATCAAACTAGAGAGGGACATACAGTGATTTAATTAATAACATTCTAAGCCTGTGTCAAGTATTCTGAGGAGTAAAGAGCAATTGGAAGTAGATTATTTCTTTCAGGATAACAAAAGATAATTAGTTTAGTATCTAGAAGAGGAACTTTACAAGACAGAAATTAAATTTCCCTTCATAAAAAAACATAAATGAATGACTTTCAAAGATTTCTTCAAAAATACTTAATTTGGGAAGGTATAACCTCTTACTTATCATCAATCAGCCAATGATTTAAAATAATCCACTACTGTACCTAATACAGATATAAAACCTGACCAGAATGCAGGTGTCTGAAGATGGAAAAATAAATAGTAACAAGGAGATTGGCAGCGAGTTTCAACTTGTATTTTACCTTGGCATCTCCTGGCCTGGACTCCTCACCTTGAAATGCAGAAATAGACTTTGACTGTAAACAGAGTGCCAAGATAATTCCTGCATTTGTCACTTAAGACCTAATAGAGCTGAAAAGGCATCTGTCAACACACAGAGGATGCAAGAACTCCATTTTGCTTCCTTCTGTTCCATTCTCTTATGTCCAGTGCAATGGTTTGGTGAGCACAGATGAGGTAGCAATGAGAGGTTCAGGAGCCTTAAACTCGTTAAATTCAAGGCAACTTTATCTTCAGTTAGAGGAGCTACTGTTCAAAGAGGAAAGGCAACCCAAGCAAGAGTCATCTTGTTGATTTTCACTAGATGTAGATAATTACTGAAAATATGTGGCAGAGTGGGGTAAATCGAGACTGAGGCTTTTGACCAGAGGACTATGAGGCAGAGCTCAAAAAAACACAAAAGTACAGAAAACAGTACAGATAGTGAGCGTGGGAAAGCAACACTATAAATTGCTTATGAAATCCTCTGTAAGCCCACATATGTGAGTGTCTGACCCTACCTAGCATACAATGACTGAAAACTGAGCCATTATGTAAACCACTGCTACTTACACTGACTACTGTGAGTTGGGATATACAAGAATGATCCTTTGCACTATAAAATATTGAAAACAAAACTGATGTTAAAACCACCACCTGCAGGAAGGTGGCCGAAATTTGTGGCCTGAACCCAACTTGGATAATTGTTTTCTAAAACAAAAATAATAGTATTTTCCATCGTGTTTTTAAAAAGATGCAGCATCTAAGATACATGAAAAAATGCCAAGGATATAGTCCAAAATTACTAGGCATACAGTGAAATAGAAAAATCTCAACTTGCATGAAGAAAGGCAATCAATAGGTGCCAATGCTGAGATAATAGGTGGTGTAGTTATTTGCAGTAGCACAGTGGTAAAACAATGCTCCATAATACTGAAGCTACATGAGAGGGATCTGGGTTCACATCCTGAGGACTCCTGTACATGATAGGCACAAACATGTATGCCTACGATCCTGGCTGACTGAGGGTGAATTGCAGCATGAAGGCCCTGATGGGGTGTCTCTCTCTCTCTGTCTCTCTGTCTCTCTCTCTCTCTCTCTCGAAACAAACTTTATAAAAATGCTCCAACAGGAAAAAAATCTTGAAATTAATGGACAGAAAAATATTAAAATAAAATATATAAAGAAGAACTACATAAAAATTTTAGAACTGGAAAATATAATAATAAATTTCAAAACTTACTGGATGAGCTCACTTACAGAGATGACAAAGGAAAGGAAAGATTAATAACATTGAAGATAGACCAATAGAGATTACATGATCTGAAAAACAGAGAAAAAAAATTACTGAAAAAATTAAAGAGAAGCTGAGGAACCTATGGAGCAATAACAAAATAACTAATAGTTGTATCATTCTAGTCCCAGATGGAGACAAGAAAGAATATGCTGATTTTTTTTAAACTGAAGAAATAATGGCTGAAAACTATCCAAATTTGGAGAAAAGCATAAAGCTACAGATTCAAGAAATTCAGCAAACCCAAACAGAAAAAAACAAATAAATCCATGCCCAGAGTCATCATAATCCAACTGCTGAAAATTATACACAAGGAAAATATCATGAAAGCAACTAGAGAAAAATGATGAGTTAATTTTAGGGAAACATTTATTCAAATGACTGCAGCTGTTTCATTGAGGCCAGAAGGAAGTAAAACATTTTAAAAGTACTAAAAGAAAATAATTTTCAGCCCAGAATTACATATACAGAATTTTTTTTAGGAAATAAGAATAAATATTCTCAGATGGAGAGAAATAAATGAAGAGAATGTGTTACCATCATATTTATTCTAAAATAATTGCTAAAGGAACTTCCTCGGATAGACGGGAAATAATGCCCCAAAATGCCTGTAGCAACAGAATGAAGGAAGAACAACAGAAATACTAAATATTTAGGGAAATATAATAGACTCTTCTTATCCTCTCTAGTTCTTTAAAATATGTTTGATCTTTGAAAGAAAAATTATAACACTCTCTGAACATTCATCAATGTATATAGATATAATACACAAAACAATTACAATAAAAAAAGGAACAATAAAGGAAACTATACAGTGGAAAGGTAACTGATTGATAACTGGAGAATAAATTACAGGGAGACAGAAGTACATGTAGGGACGTCAATAGCAATATGCCTGTCTACAGAAACAAAAATGTATCGTTGAAGTGAAAAGAATAGTCAGGAATAGATTGAAGTGGTAAAGAAGAAATCCTTCACATGGTGCTGTAGCTTGAGTGTGTCTCTCAAAAATTCATGTGTTGGGAACCAGCAGTTAGTGTAATGGCTATGTCGCTGGATTCCCACATAGTCGACCACGGTTCGCGTCCCGGACCCGGTGGCTTAAAACTCACGCCGGGCGCGTGTGTGTGCGTGCCCAAGATCCCAAGAGGAGAATGGAGGAGAAGGGATTGCGGCGTGACCATCCCCCCTGGGGGGTGATTTCTCGCTTTCTGTCTCTATGTCTCTGTCTGTCTGGTGAGCGCACGCGCCCTATAGCAAAAATCTCTCCAAAAAAAAAAAAAAATTCATGTGGTCAGCTACTGTAATGGGTTTTAGAGAGTGAAAATTTAACCTAATTATATTGCTAATAGGTACCCTTCGGTGTGTCATTAGGGCAGGACCTCTACCATTGATTTCTAGTGTGTTTATAAACAGAGGGAATGAGACCAGATGGCAGAGAAAGAAAGCCACATGGGCCCAGATCACATCCTAGGTTGCACTTCTAGTTCTTTTTTCCTCCATTCTCTGAGGACTTTGGACTTCTTAGCTACCGGAACTGAGTCAAAATCACCTTTTGTCTTAAATTTCCCCAGTCACAGGTATTTCTGTTAACAATATGATAATGGATTAAGACAGGAAATCCTTGTGATCTGATACACGCTTATCTCTACAACCTCGTATCATTTTTTTCTTTCTTTTTTTTGAACTATATACTCTAGTCATAAGAATCCGTTGAAATTCCCCCAGATACTCCATACTTACATGCCTCCATGACTCTGTGTAAGTTGCTTCTTCTAATGAGACTTCTTTTGTCTAGTTGGCTAACCCCAATTTATTTGTCAAGATTACCTATCTCAGGCATTTTCTTCTCATACAGGCCCTCCCAAAGTTAGGTTTCATGACTTTCCTATGCATTCAATATAGTTTATTATAGTTTCCATGATGCTTAAAATATTATACTTATTTAGTTCAATATCTAAATAATACATAAACATATGGCTAATACAAAAATTTCAAACAATATAGAAAAAAACACTTACAAATACAAAGAATAAAAATTTTATATTAAGTAGACCAACCCTATACCTTAGTGGTTAAGGGAGCTAGATCGCACATGGCCAACTGCAATTCGAATCCTAGCCCAAGTGGCTTAAAACAACACACTGGTCATATGTGTATGTGTGCCCAAAAATCCCAAGATGGAGAAATGAAGGAGAAGTAACTGCATGCAGCATGACCACATCCCATTAGAAAGTTCTCTCTCTCTCTCTCTCTCTCTCTCTCTCTCTCTCTCTCTCTTTCTCTCTCTCTGGTGAGCATGTTTACTCCTTGGCAATTAAGAGAAATTTACATGGAGTGAATATTTCTAGACCCTTTTGCTTCCCTCAGATTAGTGTGTGTTCTTACTTCTTCTTTTTTTAACAATAAGTCATTTCTTTTGTCAAGCTTTGGTTCCAATAGGTGAAAACAGATTATATACAAATAAATATATATGTTGATGCTAACAAGACCTAAGAAGAAAAATAAAGCAGGATAAGGGAACAAAGCAGTGTTAGGATTTACAATCATCCCAAAACAGTAATCCTTTTGCCATACTCTCTGCCTTACATGTGATATTATTCAACATCTAATTTGCAGAAACTGGAATATATTATTTAATTAGAATTTCTCTGATTATTAGTGAGTGCATATTACATTCAATACACCATAAGATCTTTACTGCCAATTGTATGTCTTATACAGCTGGATCCTAGTAAAATGCCTGTCCTACAGTAGGCTGGATGAATAACGATGTGTGTGTGTGTGTGTGTGTGTGTCTGTGTGTGTCTGTGTGTATGTGTGCGTTCACGCAGGTATAAGCACACACACATGTTTATACCTACACACATATAAAGCAAAGGTTTGTTTTGTTTTGTTTTGTTTGTTTTTTTAAGCTTTGCTCTAGAGTGCATGTGCTTGCTGGCAAGAGAAAAAGAAAAGCAAGCAAAAGTGAGAAATCACGCCCCTACCTGAGGAGGAGATGGCCACACTGCAATCCCTTCTCCTCCATTCTCCTCTCAGGATTTGGAGCACACACACATAAGTGGCCAGCATGTTTTTCAGGCTACCAAGTCCAGACTCAAACCACAGAAGTCAGCTATATCATATGCAGATGCCTTAACCTCTGTGCCACCTACTAGCCCTATAGTCCTCTTCAATCAATGCATCACAAGAGTAATTAGGAACTAAATGAACAAATTTAGAAACACTTAAAATTAGTATAAGAAATGTATTTATAATTACCTCCAATACATTATCTTATTAATCATTTCATGGTACTATTAGAATGATCTTAGCTAATGTATTAAATTAAATTCCCAAAGTAAAATTACTTTTATGAATGTCATCTAATAATCCAGAGGAACAAAATCAAACCCAGAAAATTGTTTTTCAAAATATATTTTTAAAACTTAGTATATACAAGAAAGACATGAACCTTGAGGGCCAGGGGAGAAATCTTATGTTTTAGATATGGTTTGGAACCAAAGGTTCATGTTTTAGAATGTGGTCCCTAATATTATATAATGGTGCTGGAAGGTGGTTAGGTCTTTAAGAGAAAGACTCACATTGAGTGTGGATAAGTATCATTTATTTGGCTAGGAGACGTAGAAGGACACACAGAGGAGGTAGAAAAGCCAGCTTCCTCTCTCTCTGTATGTAGCTGATGACCTGCCTGCCTCTTAGCCACGTGACTTAAAGCTGCTCAGATGCCAGGCTCTTGTTCTAAGACTTTCTAGTTACCAGAATCATAAGCCAAATTATCACTCAGTTTCAAGTGATTTAGTAACAGTGGACTAATACAGCAATTTAAAACAAAAAAGAAAATCTTCTCAGACCAGATGGAATATTAGACAAGATTCATGAAATATGACTCATAAGTAGACATAGCATGGTGGAGTAACTCAACATGAAGAATAAATAAATCTCACAAAGGAAGATTTTATAAAAATCTATACAGGAAGAATTAATAGAAAGTTTCCTATGAAAGAAAGATCACTGGATTGTTATCATTCACATATAAACTTTGTTTTTGGTAATAAAAAATGTATCCCTTCACCAAATATTTATGAAATTCCTAGTATGTGCTATCTAGATCCTGATATTGTAATGAACATGCTGTATAAAGTGTCTGCAACAGAACTTACTATATTCTAGTGGGAATAGATGAAAGTTCATGAGCAGAATGGAGAAAGCCTCCTAAGACAGATAATTTCTATCCAGGTGGGAAAAGGTCGTCTCATACTTAAGAGATGATACACTCATGTCATTTTCTTTGTGATGTTCATTATATCAGTTAGAATCAGGTTCCACTATAATAACATAATAGCAGAAGATCATGTTTCTTTCATATATTCAGCCACAGCTAGTCAGTCCATGGACATACGCAGCTCAGCTCCAGGAAGTCTTCAATGATCCGGTTTCTTCTATTCCTAAAAATGTATCCTATACCTACCTTGCCATGCCACACATACACAGATATACACTTCCCACACATCATTTAGAGAATCCTAGAATTTTCACAGGTATTCCAGGTTATTCTAACACAGGTACTGTATGACACGCTCAAAAATACTAATGTAGAAAAATGAAGAAAAGAATGACAAAGCAACTCCCAAAATTAGCAATGAGAGAAATAAAATTATTCCCAAGATATAAATTATACAATCAATAAATAATTGCTAAAAGCAGAGATAAGCAAAATTACTTAAAAAAAAAAAAAAGACTACCCACATTTAACAAAATCCTGATAATTTAGATATTTCCTTATCTAAAGAAAGTTAATGTGAAAGTGAGTGATACATAGTAAATCCACACAGGGAAAACACCTAAAAACAATTCAGGATCTTTCCCAAGATGTGACAGCTACATCTTGCTGCATGCCTTTTTTTAGAATTCCACTTTCTTATGAAAAGTTTAGATTTATATTTATTATTAACCTTCAAAATGTTTCCAAAGGTACTTTGTAATTTTTCATTGATTTTGTTCCTAATAAGGTATATTGAGTCAACAGAAAAGTCATGACATATTTTTCTGTGTTTTTCTAGGCAAAAATGCATCTTGACTTTTCTAACGACCTACTATTTTAAAAACATAGATAATTTTAAACTGTGGTTATTCATATCAACAAACTTTGTGAGCTGACTCTCAACATTAGACAAGTGAGCAAAAACGCAAAATTAATTATGGCTTCCACATTTTCATCTCCATTTCATTCTGAAGGGAAATGGGCTACAAAAAGAAAACAAAACTCTACGACAGTGTGTCAGAAAGCCAGAAGAAAAAAAATGGTTAACATTAACTTACAACATCAATCTTCTACTACTTTTCCTTGGCATAAATGCAAAATGGAGTTGACTATTCTGTAAAACAAGTACTGTTTGAAAATTTCTACCCAGTAGTCCTGCTTAGACAATAGTTGTATCTACACTTAAGTCATCCAAGTTGAATAATTAAGGAAAACTCTGCCCTTCCTAGAACATGGAACATTTTCCCTTATCTCTCTTTTTTTTTTTTAACAAGTCTTATCCTGTCAAATAACTATTTACTTTCCAAATGAGTTCTTCCACAGCTTTGAGTCACTCAAGCCACCTCCAAGTCAACAGTACTAAGGGATTCCTAGCATCATAATGGTTTCAGATTAGTGACAGAGCACTTATTGAAAGCTAGGGGGATCTGAGACTTTTGACAAGTCTCTTCAAGGCTTGGAATTTAGTGCTTGTCATTTGAAAATGACATGTAATTGCAGGTTTCTTTTCTAAGATCCCAGTGACATTCTGAGTATAATCATGATGTAAACTGCTGGGATTCTTATAAAGAAACAGAGGTGGATTTTCTTAAAGGAAACAATTTGGCCAGTTTTGTGCCTTTCGCAAGCTGCACACTATATGTACTTATAAAATCTACTCATACTCCAATTTACTACTTAATTAAAAGGGGGTTGGACCATCATTTTTGTACTGGAAAGAACAACCAAAAAACTAAGAACACTGCCAACGCACATCTAGGAAGCTTACACACACACACACACACACACACACACACACACACAGGGGTAAGATCAAGAGAAAACTGCGCCCACGGGACACTTCGCTTTAAATGTTAACAATGCTGAAGATCCTGTAGGGCCAGTCAAAAAAGCCGTTTTTCTTTTTCAGTTTTCCGATTCCCTTCAGCCAGACTGGACTCCAAATAACCCTGTTTGGAATTAAACCACCTCACCCCTTCTGAGGATGGAAACTGAGCCCCGCCTGTCCGTCGACCTCAGGAGGAAGCAGCAGCGCCAGGGAAGGTGGCTGAGGCCCCAGCCTGCCCCCAGCCCCCAGCGCCCAGCGCTCGCCAAGCGCCCATCACCCAGGCCAGCGCCACAGCCGGGCCTCCAGCGCCGACGCCGGTCGAGCCGGGGCAGCGCGCGGCTCACATGACGCAGCGCACGGCCAATCAGCGCGGCCGTCTGGGTATTCAAATCCGCGGCGGGGCGGACGGTTGTGGCAGGGCAGCTGGCTCG
>NW_006204388.1:3170218-3207928 GCF_000334495.1 Tupaia belangeri chinensis
GGGGTGTCCGCGGCTGCCCGCCTCGGGTCGCCTTCCGCCGCCATGGACGGCCACCGGCGCTGAGAACCATGGAGGGTCGGGGTGTGCCGCCCGGGCCATATCGGGCCACCAAGCTGGTAAGAGCGCGGGTCGACGAGACTGGTCAGTGGGCTGGGGCGTTCGTAGTTTTCCCCTGGGCCCCTTGGTTCCAGGAAAAGGAGCGTGAAAGCAATCAGGATCCCCTCTTCGCGGGTCTGGGCCGCCACTCCCGCCGCTCTGGAGCGGTCGGTCTTAAGGAACGCGCCCCAGAAAGTCCATGACCTACTTCGTGGTACTCCTGAGCCTGGTGTGGTCGGCATCTCCCAGAACGTCCTAGAATATTCGGTGGGAGTCATGTTCCACACCTGATTTCCCACGCCTCTCAGAATGAGAAAACAATTGAGAACGAGTTCCGAAGTGTGTAGGGTCGGTCACGTTGGGGACAAGCCCGAATAGAACAGTTCCATGTATTAAGCACGTACAGTTTCATGCAGGATGGTCCCGGCCCAAAGTACTTTGAGTAACCTCTGTTGGCGGTCTCAGGATGTGTGTGTACTCTTACAGTGTCGTGTGTATTTGAATCTTATGTCCTGTAGGTGAGTGTGCTAGGTTTTGTGACATTAGGGGAAACACCCACCTCGTGAGCCTGTTTCCACATTGGTACAGGAAGCTTATGGTACATGCTGACGTGAAGGGATTTCTTGAGAGGGTACTGTGTATGAAAGTGTGTTGTGATCTAGGGGGTAGCAAGTATCCTATCAGGAATGCTCTTGGGGTGGGGTGGGGGAGTGTGTATTAATAGCTTCACTTCACCATTCTGACAACTGAGGCTCGGAAATTAAGTGATTCTCCCAAAATCACATAAGCAGTAAGTGGCAGAGCTAGAAGATTAAGATCTTCCTGATATATTGTGATCTTGACATAGATTCTGCTGCTCAGTAAGTTACTGATTTTATTTATCAATATGAAAAAATATAATTTAGGCCTAAATGTGTTTTGTAAATTATATACAGTTTAATCAGGTAGTCCTGTTGCATGACAGTATTTAAAAATTCTTTATTTTAGACAAAAGTAGTATAAGCACACTGAGGAAGAAAGCTTGCTTGGTACAGGAATCTTCACATAAGATAGTATAGAAAGTACATAAAGCTATTTTAATATTAAAGGTATGTTACCAGTAAAACTGCCATAAGTTTTGTTGGCCAGTGTGCAGTTGAGAGGACATGTTCTGGAATTCAAGCCTGGTTTTGAATACCTTTGTTCATCACAAGTAACTGACCTTGTTACTAATGTCTTTGAGCTTCATTTTCCTTATGTGAAAAATTAAATAGTAAAAGTACTTACCCGTACAGTTATGAGAATGAAAGTGAAATAATGAATGTGCCTGGCACAAGTGCTACCAGCATATTATTTAGGTCTTATTAGTTGAGGTAAAAAATAGGAATAAATGCTTTCTCTCTTTGAGGACCATGATGCAGGTACATGGTACTTCTTCCTTTCCTAAGTTTTCTAGGTTGACCAGCCAATGAAGTGTTTTAAGTAAAAAACTGTTACATAAAAATATTACTATAATGCTAGACTTAATAAAAAGATATCAGTACAAGATAAAATTTTATGTAGCACAAGTAAGATGAATTATTCAAGATTTTTTACAATTTAATCTGATGTAAAGTAAGGAATTTGCTTTGCCTCATATATTTCAAATCAAAGATTTTATTTTTGCTTAAATTTTAATATTTTCCTTCTTTTTGCAGTGGAATGAAATCACCACATCTTTTCGAGTAGGAATGCCTGTAAGGAAACACAGGCAACATTTAAAAAAATATGGCAATTGTTTCACAGCAGGAGAAGCAGTGGATTGGCTGTATGACCTCTTAAGAAATAATAGCAATTTTGGTCCTGAAGTTACAAGGCAACAGACTATCCAACTGCTGAGAAAATTTCTTAAGAATCATGTAATCGAAGATATCAAAGGCAGATGGGGATCAGAAAATCTTGACGACAACAATCAGCTATTCAGGTACTATACAGATACTATAACTATGACATTGAATTACTGTAAAATATTGTCTCCACTTTAGTTATACTTTTGCTAAAGTGGATTCCTCAAGAGAACTAATATTAGGTTGTCAAAAAAGTCATGATATATTTTTCTATGCAAAAATGCATCATGACTACCGACAACCCAATGTTTTCTTTAGAAAGCTATTACTACTCTTAGTCCAATTGTTTTTTGTTTGTTTGTTTTTTGGAGAGGCTTTTGCTATAGGGCACGTGCGCTTGCCACCGGGTCTGGGACTTGAACCACGGTTGACTACATGGAAATCCAGCGACAGGCATTACACTAACTGCTGGTCCCTGTCCAATTTTTTTTTTTAATTATTATTTTTTTAATTTTATTTATTCATTCATTCATTTTTTCTTTATTTGACCAGAGAGAGAGAGGGAGAAAGCAAGCCACCAGGTCCGGGACTCAAACCGTGGTCGACCATGTGGGAGTGTCCAGCGCCTTAACCACCATGCCACCTGCTGGTCCCAACCTATCCAATTGCTTTAAGAGTAAAACAATTTAGAAAAATTGTTAGGGGAAAATTATTGATTCAAAATTCAAACTTCTTAAATATTTGCTGGTATCTATTGGGTCATCAGAAAAGTCATGACAGTTTGCTGGTATATATTGGGTCATCAGAAAAGTCATGACATGATTTTCTGTGTTTTCTATGCAAAATGCATCATGACTTTCCTACTACCCAGTATATTGAAGTAGGAAATTGGAAAAGAAATGGTAAGATATTGTCACTTGTGCATATTCATTCTAAAAGCTTTATAACATCTCAAGGGCATATCACTGCTTTTAGTTTCACTGAGTATATACTTATAAGAGAAGTTCATAAATATCTCCCTTCGGATAGTACATAATTTATTGTAATCTAAATACATGTAATAGCAAACCTTATATAACAAATAATGGAAGAAATATACCACAGGTTAAAGAGAATATTTGTTAAGCAGTTATATATCAGAAACTCCACTTTATGACATTCATGCGTTTTCTTATTTATTCCCTAGAATAGCCAAGCAGGGTGGTTATTAACTCATTTTTACAGATGAAGATAACTGAGAACAGGCTTCAACAAGTCTTGTTCTCTGTCTGAAATGTTCTTCCATCTTGAAACTGTATACATAGTCAAACTAGTAAACTTAAACATTTTTTCTGATCTCAGCTGCTTGTAGCCTCCTCCTAAGAATCTTTTTGACTCCTTCAAGCCCAACATAATTGCTTTTTCTCTCACATACCCAGGGTTCTTTTTGACATATTCATTAAACTAGGTCTTCAGATTCCAATGTTCATGCGTTTTTTTTCCCATGACATTAGTACTTTTCAAATGAAATAAATATCTTAAAAACTGATTATTTCTTATGTACAGAAAATCATATATGACATACAAGTTAACTGCAGTAACAAATATATGAATAGTCCATTCTGTATAAAACCCTACAGAGATCATTTCTCTCTTAGCTACTACTTACTCAGTCATTGTAGGCTCCATTGCTACTGTTCATCTTTTAACTGTTACTTATTCCTCAGGTTTTTGGCCTTGTTTTCACTTCACCTTGCTCCCTGGACCGTTTCATGCCAAGTCTTCACCTATCTTTCCTATGACTTTCAAATCTCCAATCCGATTGTTTTCCTGAGCTTTAAGCCCCATTTTTTTCAATTACCTACTAGACAGGCACTTCAAATATATAAAACAATCACTATCACCTCTTAACCTAAATTTTGTCTTATGTTTCATATACAAAAAAAATGGCATTGCCTTCCTTATAGTTGCCTTGATTTTTTTCCCTTTAAATATGATTTAATCATTATACTCAATTATACTAACCTAAATAGTTCTTTGATCTGTACACTTCTGTCTCTAATATGAATGCTCTTTTTGTTAGGCTATTACACTTTCTTACTTGGATTTCTGTATAACTCTTCCACTGATCTCTCTGCCACTAGTCTTTTATAATGGTAACAAAATTGTAAAGTACTTAGAAGAAGTCTACCAAAAAGTGTAAGACCTTATTGGAAAGCGTAATAAAATTGTATTGAAAGGAATAGATGAAAATAACCCTGTTGATAAAAGTGAAGATTTATTGTCACATTTATAAGTCAGTCCTTCTAAAATAGATAAATTCAGTGTGTTTTCATTAAAAGCTGCAATATATATTTTTGTAAAATTTGCAATATAGAGGTTGTAAAATTTATCAAAATTCATTTGGTAAAAATTCAAGGCAATTTTTTTTTTTTTTTTTGGAGAAGTTTTTGTTATAGGGCATGTTCGCTCGCCAGAGAGACAGAGAGATAGAAAGTGAGAAATCACCCCCCATGGGGGATGGTCATGCCGCAATCTCTTCTCCATTCTCCTCTCAGGATCTTGGGCACGCACTCACACACACACGTCCGGCGTGAGTTTAAGCCACCAGGTTCGGGATTCAAACCACAGTCAACTACGTCGGAGTCCAGTGACATAGCCATTACGCTAACTGCTGGTCCCAAAATTCATGGCAATTTTGAAGAACAAGGAGAGGAAATTGGCTTTATCTCATATTAAGACTTAATTTAAAATAATTATGTACTAGGAAAACAAACCCACATATGTGTGGGACTTTGGTATAAATTACATATGGATTAAATACATAAATATGAAAAATAAAACTGTTGAGTGAGTATAAGAGCATATTTATATGACAATGGACAAAAAAGAACTTCTGGGATCATTGAAAGCTTATGTGTAAATTTTATGTACAATAAACTGAAGAAACACCGAATTTATTTATTTTTTAATTTGTTAGAGGGGACATGCTTTGACCAGAGAGAGACAGAGAGTAAGTGAAAGAGTGGGGAAGTGAGAAAGCACCTCCTCCAGAGGCGATGGCCAGGCTGCAAATCCCTTCTCCATTCTTCTCTCAAGATTTTTGGGCATGCATGGACATACCCAGCATATTTTACAAGCCGCCAAGTGTGGAACTCAGACTACACGGTGGGCTATGTGAGATCCAGCCTCCTTAACCACCATGCTACTGACTGTCCGTATATATATTTATTAAAAGTATAAAAGAATGTGAATAAGAAAGATACACTGGCTATAAGTTTATGATTTCCTATAGTAAGAGGGGATATAAATAGAATAAGTGAAGAATTTCTTTTATAAAAAAAAAAGATACTGTCTTTTGCAAAATATCAGCAATTGCTTTGGTTAATAGTTTCATATGTGAATGTTGGTTTTTGTTATTTTCTGTACTTTTTTATGTCTTTCAAATATTTTATATTAAAATGAAAGGTGGACCTGTAGGTTATATGGAGGTTAAGGCACTGGATCCCACATAGCCAACTCTGCTATTCAAGTTTTGGACCCAGCGGCTTGAAAACTACACTGGGCATGCATACCTAAAATCCTGATAGGAGAATGGAGGAGAAGGGATTACAATGTGGCCATCCCCTCTAAGGGATGATTTTTCACTTTCCCTCTCTGTGTTTCTGCCCGACTCTCTGGTGAGTGTGTACATGCCCAGTGTCAAAAATCTTTATTTAAGGGAACCAGCAGTTAGCGTAATGGCTGTGTCGCTGGACTCCCACGTAGTCGACCACAGTTTGCATCCCGGACCCGGTGGCTTAAAACTCATGCCGGGTGCGTGTGTGTGCGTGCCCAAGATCCCGAGAGGAGAATGGAGGAGAAGGGTTTGCGGCGTGACCATCCCCCCCTGGGGGTGATTTCTCACTTTCTGTCTCTATGTCTCTCTCTGTCTGTCTGGCGAGCGCATGCGCCCTATAGCAAAAACCTCTCAAAAAAATAAATCTTTATTTAAAAAAAAAAAGTGGAGGGGGATGGTAAAAGATTATGACCAAAGGAATAACAGAGACCAACTTCTGAAAATTAGGATAAACATAGTAAATAAAAGGCAGAAGATACATGTAAATTCAGGGACCAGCAGGTGGCGTGGTAGATAAGGCGCTGGACACTCGCACATGGCTGACCATGGGTCAAGTCCTTGACATGGTGGCTTGCTTTCTCACTTTCTCTCTCTCTCTGTCTCTCTCTGGTCAAATTAAAATAAATGAATGAATAAATAAAATTAAATTTTTTTTTAAAAAATATTTGTAAATTAGATTCGTTTCAAAGGAATTTAGAAAATAGCATTCCAGAGCCATTTTATGTATAAGCAATAGCTCTCTAATAGAATTGATCCAAGTAGTAACCCAAAATTACCCAGAAATAAAATTAAGATATTAAAGAAGGCAGAGAACTAATAAAATATTTTTTAAGGTTGAATGGGAAAATCAATTTATGTAATCTTTATTCCTTCATAATATAAACTAATCAGGTTCTTAGTGTGACTTTTAAGATATAAAGACTCTAAATGTTTGCTTCTAATCTCATACTATTAAATTGCATATTACTTCTAAACTAGATTTCCTGCATCTTCTCCACTTAAAACTCTTCCACGAAGACATCCAGAATTGAGGAAAAACAGCACAGAGAACTGTTCCAAAGATAAAGACAGTATTTTTAAATTACGAAACTTATCTCGTAGAACGCCTAAAAAACATGGATTACATTACTCCCAGGTAAAACATCAATTTACTAATCACTACTTCAACTATAATTACCGTGTGTTTAATAATTACATCAAAGTAAGTGATTTTTTTTTTAATTGCCAGAAGGTGGTTGCCCTCCGAGAGAGAATGGGAAAAAGTATCTCCAGTGGGGTGTGATCACACCACAATCCAGTCTCCATTTCTCTATCCTATTGAGATTTTGTGGACATCAACCCACACACACACCAGCATGTTTTTCAAGTCACCAAGCCTGGGATTCAAACCTCAGTCACCCTTAGGAACCAGCAGTTAGCGTAATGGTTATGTCGCTGGACTTCCACGTAGTCGACTGAGGTTCGAGTCCCGGACCCTGTGGCTTAGAATTCACGCTGGGTGCATGTGCATGTGTGCCCAAGATCCCGAGAGGAGAATGGAGGAGAAGGGATTGCGGCGTGACCATCCCCCCTAGGGGGTGATTTCTCGCTTTCTGTCTCTCTGTCTGTCTGGAGAGCACACGCGCCTTATAGCAAAAACCTCTCAAAAAAAAAAAAAACTCAGTCACCCTTAAAGAATCTGATTCCCATAATATTTAGGCTATAGGACTAGCATAGTAGATGACTGTTTAATATTTGAAGCCAGTACTGGCATCACCTAACCTAAATTACATTCTAAAAATCTAAAAATGTATACATTTGTTTGGAACACATAGAAACAGTGATAAAAATAGTAGTGAGACAGACTTGGAAATGGTATTTATTTAACTTAAGTAGGGCATTATAGATTGTTTTGAGGGTGGTGGGGACAGTTGCAAAATCCAAAATCTTATCATACATTACAATAATTTCTTCAGGCAACAATTACATAGATCCAAATAGGCCGATACTAATAAAACTACCAAATATTGGGCAGGGTGTCTGTTTAATATTATTAATTTGAGCATAACAAACTAAACCAATTTTCTCTGAACAGGAAAATACAGAGAAAATGAAGCATGAAAGGATCAATGAAGATCAAGAAAACACAACTGATAATAGAGAAATAAGCCATGAAGATGTTGAAGAAGTTTGGCGATACATCTTTCTGACCTAGTAAGATAAAGCTAAGCTATAATCAAGTTCCTGAAATGCTTAGATGATTAACTTGACCTTTTCATCAAAATATACAGTAAGACCAGAATACTTCTCAAAACTTAGGATTTACATCTGTATATATGTTTTCTAACAATGTTCTTACTTTAGTTCTAGTTTAATACAGTAGAAATAGAATGTTCTTAATATGATTTGCCTTTTTTTTTTGAGAGAGAGAGAGAGATTTTTGCTATAGGGTACATGTATTCGACTGAGAGACAAAAGCGAGAAATCACCCTCCTGGGGGATGGCCACACCACAGTCCCTTTTCTTCCATTCTCCTCTCAGGATTTTGGCCACATACTCACAGGCACCCAGGGTGAGTTTCAAGCGATCAGGTCTGGGACTCAAGCCGTGGTCAACTACGTGGGTGTCCAAAAATGTAACCATTACACCATCGGCTGGTCCCATGATTTGCTTTTTCTTTAAATTAAAGTTGTGGCTATGGTTTAGGGTCTTCATTAGAATCCCTGAAAAGTCTTTGAAATAAATATATTTTAAATATAAGCTTTTGAAGTTTTACTAACAGAAAAAGACAATCTCATGGTTTTGTTTGCCAGTCATATTCATTAATACTTATATTCTCTTCCACATATTTTATGGAGAAAAAGAAATTGTATTATTTCTTCTGTTTAGCCTACAAACCATTTTAGGTGTATCATCCCTAGAAGAAGTCATAAATCCAAAACAAGTAATTCCACGATATATAATGTACAACATGGCCAATACAAGTAAACATGGAGTAGTTATACTACAAGACAAATCAGGTAGGTATTGATAAAATAAATTGAAATATTTTTCCAACTTGATAACAAAGATTACAGCTATAAGGGTGTATGTAATGTATATAATTATAGAAAACTGTAAAGTTTTCAAATATATTGTGAGTTTGTGAGATTTACTTAAACTTTTTTTTTTTTTTTAAAATGTGTAGATGACCTTCCTCACTGGGTATTATCTGCCATGAAGTGTTTAGCAAATTGTAAGTTAAACAAAATAACATCTCTGCTTGTGTGTATGTGTGTGCACATGCTTATATTGATAGTATTTAACAAAAAAAAAGAAAGAAATTTTTAAAGTAATTTATCAAAGTTTTGATTAAATTATATAATTTATCTTAATGTTTAAATGGAAGTCTGGTAGAATTGATTGTATTATAGAGCCCTCAATTTTTTCTGTGTAGGTTTTTATAATTTAAACCTATCAGTTTATGGCTCAGTTTACATAAATCATAAACTCAGAAACAAGGGAATCTTGAAGAATTTTTAGGTAAAATCTATACTAGTTGCTTGTGAGTCCCAGAGTTCAAATAGCAAAATAACTTAGAAGTGGAAAAAATTCATCCAGAGATTAAATCTCATAAAGCCCACTTCAGTCTCTTAACCATTGTACATGGCTTCATCATTCAGGTACTTTATAACATACTTCCACTCCAGAAGATATATTAATGGGACTTTTATGTTTATTTTTTTTTAACTGCTCTCTCACTTAATTATCAGGTCATTTTTTAGCATTTCATTGATCAAACTTTTCTATAGGGATCAGTAATAATTGATTTTTATAGTTTATACCCTTATTCAAGTATAAAATTCTAATTTCTTTTTAAACAAATTTTTAAAGTGTATAAAAGTTTATGCTTCTAAATCATCCAAAGGTCAATATATGTTAATAATTTTAGTTACAGTGCAGTTTTCTAGTTCTTATAAAATTACCATTTTCTATGATACTAAGGGTTTTAGTAATGTTTAGCATAAGTATATATTCCTTTGTTGTCCACTGGGTGTCAATATGACAAAATTACAGAATTAGTGATAAATAATAATATAGAAATGTTTTATTTATAAAAATAAGGTAAAGATCTTGATCATAAATTTAAGATGAGTTTTTCTCCCTTCTGTACCTAATATATTTGTCTTTCTTTCCTTGGCTCATGGTTAGCAACTCAAATAAGCATACTTACAGGGATTTCACTGACATCCTAACATTAAGGATTTGTATCTTCCCTCTCTTTAGTATATCCTAACATTAAGGATTTGTATCTTCCCTCTCTTTAGTATACCTAAGTGATACCAAATATACCTCTTACTGGATTCCAGTTTAACAATGTATTTAGCTAGAGACAATACCTCAGAATAATTCTGTGACATATTAGAATCGTTAATCAGTTTACCATGCCCTGATTTTTTTCCCCCAGGGGAGAATATCAAGGTTGAAGGGGTTTCTGTTAATACAAAGGAGCTTTGTTTTCTGTCTTAAAAAGCTTTCTATTTATCAAATCTTTTATTGTAAATATTAAGGGACCAGCAGTTAGCGTAATGGCTATGTTGCTGGACTCCCATGTAGTCAATTGCGGTTCAAATCCCGAACCCAGCAGCTTAAACTCTGCCAGGCGTATGTGCATGCGTGCCCAAGATTCTGAGAGGAGAATGAAGGGGAAGGGATTGCAGCATGGCCATACCCCCTGAGGAGGTGATTTCTCACTTTCTGTCTCTCTGTCTCTCTTTGTCTTTGTGGCAAGCACATGAGCCCTATGACAAAACCCTCTCGAGAAAAAGAAACCCCTGAAGATAGGAGTCAGCAAGGAACATGGTGGCTAAGGCACTGGACTTCCACATGGTTAACCGCAGTTCAAGTCCTAGACCCAGTGGCTTAAAAATCATACTGGGCACATGTGCGTGCCCAAAATCCCAAGAGGAGAAGGAGGAGAAGGGATTGGAGCATGGCCATCCTCCACTAGGGGTTGATTCTCACTTTTCCTTCTTTCTTGCTAAGGAGCACCTATACCTTGTGGCAAAAATATTAAAAACAAAAACAAACAGACCAAAAATCTCTTTAAAAATAAATATATATATTTCTTATATCTCCTTCGAATAATATCTAATTCACTCTACATAAAGCTCATATTAGCATTTAAGCTGTTAATTGTGTGTATGTGACTTGTTTAACTTTTTTCTGTGTGTGCTCATATTTGTGGGTATTTTCTTTTTATTTGTATTTTGTTTGTTTTTTGCTGTAGGGTGTGTACACCCACCATAGAGAGAAAGAAATAAAAAGTGAGAAATCACACCCCATGGGAATAGCCTCACCATAATCCCTTCTCCTCCACTCTCTTCTCAGAATTTTAAGCATGCATACACATGAGTTAAACCACTGGGTCTAGTACTCAAACTGTGTTCAGACATGTGGCAGTCTAGGGGCATAATCATTACGCTATTTGCTGGTGCTTTGTATGTGGTTATTTAAGTGGGTATTTAAAGTTGTATTTATATTTTATGTATTTATAAAGTTGGGAGACAGAAGTGAAAAAAGATTATTTACATTGGGAAAGATATTTTAAACATGAAAGATAGTATAGTGACTCTGAAACCTAAATGCATATCAAATTAGCAACAGAGATTCTCCAAAGATTCTATTTCAGGAATCTTTTTTTTTTTTTTTTTTTGCCTCCTTAGAAACCATGTTTCAGAAGATTCTTACAGTGCAAGTTCCCTGGTCAATGTTTAGAAACCTTTATGTTTGTGAACCAAAAGCAAACATTTCTAGGTCAGTAAATTCCTAGTTGTACCTTCATAAATTCTGCTATGTAGAGGAGTTTATTTTTAATAGACACTTTGGGTGATTCTGATGAATATAATCTATGGACCACACTTTAAATGTTGTTGGACCTCGAAGTCCTGGGTCACTTTCATTTTACATTGTTAAGTTTTCTGGTTCTAACTTTGCTACCAAGGTCTCTTCATTTGGGGCAAGTTACTGTAAGCCTTAATTTTCTTATCTGCAAAATGAGATCAGATCTTATTTTTGAAAAACACTAACGTGTAGATATAATTGTTTCAGTTGTGTTAAGAATGAGAAATAATTATGTAAAGATATTATTACAGTTCATTAAGTGACTGCTTTATGTCAGGCAAGATTTATTCATGAAAATGTAAGTTTACCAAAGACAATTTGGATTATCCAAATATCCTTTGTTTTACAAAATAAATCTCAATAAAATAGGTTTCCTATTGCTTCTAAAATATATTTAAAGTTTTGCTTTGTACAGCTTGTCAGATATGTAAATATTAATATGTAAATATATGTAAATATTAACAATTGACTACTTGCAGTAATTTCTTCTGAAAAGATAATGAGAAGGAATGAGACGTATATAACACTTTAAATTTTTGAATTATGACAGAATTTTTTGTTAAACAGCTATTTTATGAAATACAGGTTTCATATTTTTATGAGTATATTTAAAATTTATCTTTAAATTAAAATATATTTAACCTATTTCTTTTGCCTTAAACTTTTTAGGGCCAAGAAGTAATGACATCAATAATCCAACTTACGTTGGATTTGAACGAGATGTATTTAGAACAATTGCAGATTACTTTATAAGTCTCCCTGAACCTCTACTTACATTTGAATATTATGAATTATTTGTGAACATTTTGGGTAGGTAATGATTTTACTTATTTAAATTTATTTTATAAAAGTTTTCAAGGTTCCCATAATTTAAAAGACCTAAAAGCAAGGTTATGCAAAGCTGACAGACAGGCTAAATTATTTTAAAATTTATTGATACTATGGCTGCTATTTTGTTGTTTTCCAACAATTACAGTATGCCAGTCCAATGCCATTTCTCCCAGACATCAGTGGGGATCCTACCGTTTAATCCATTTCTGACACTAAGTAATCTGTAGTTAGCTCAGACTACCCAGCTCCACAAGACAGCCTTCACTTTTGAAGTTTGCTTCAAATTAATTCCATAGTCTGTCTGTATGTACCTCTGCCCTGCCAGCTACCAATTGGAGGGTTTCTTCAACCCTCTCTCAGGTTTAGTGATGATGAAAACAATTCATAGAAGTTAGGGAAATACTTTACTTATGATTATCAGTTTCTTGTAAAGGATAGAATTCAGGAACAGTCAAATGGAAGAGATGTACAGAGTAAAATATGGGAGTAGAAAGTGTAAGAGCTTCCATGCTCTTTTCAGGCAGGCCACTCTCCTGCTATGTCCATGGATCACCAACCCAGAAGCTCCCTTAGCCTTGTTCCAAAGTTTTAATTGACATGTCTTTATCTAGACATGATTGATTAAATCATTGGCTATTGGTGATTGAACTCAAATCTCTGGTCCTCTTCCCCTTAGAATGTTGTAGGTGCACCTGGAAGTTCCAACTCTAAGCATAGCCAGCCAAGAGTCACTGTAGAAGAAACTCAGGTGTGCTTTAATAGGCTCGTTAAAATAACACTTTCATCACAGAAAAATATTCTAAGGATTTTCAGAGCTACTTACTAGGAACCAAGAACAAAGGCCAACTATTTATATTTTATTATACCATAATGTCTAATAATTAAGAGGTTTATAGTATTTTAGACTGAGAACAAATATTTTCAATGTATTCTGCCTCAATTTATTTAATTAGGTTGCTGAAATAATTTTTTAAAGTTATTTATTATCACAAATGGGAAAACCACTAGTCATTCTTGCACGATTGTAACTGAATGCTGCATGTGTCCTATTTAAGTGGCTTCTGAATTAAGTAACTGCTGTTTGTACTATACTAACAATATGTACTATCGTGATGCTTTATTTTTAACTTTACTATTGTTTTTTGTTTTATTTTTGTTCACTGTCAAACAGTTGCATCTTAATTTTTGTTTCATTTCCTGGTAGTTGTTTGTGGCTACATCACAGTTTCAGATAGACCCAATGGGATACATAAAATCCAAGATGATCCACAGTCTTCAAAAATCCTTCACTTAAGCAGTTTGAATTCCTTCAAATCAACTGAGTGTCTTCTTCTCAGTCTGCTTCATAAGGACAGGAACAAAGAAGAATCAGATTCAACTGAGAGACTGCAGATAAGCCATCAAGGATTTCAAGAAAGATGTGCTAAGAACATGCAGCTAGTTGATTTAAGAAATAGAAGATCCAGTGCTAATAATCTAATGGGAGGAAGTTGTCATAATTTAATAGGCTTGAATAAGATGCATGTCCTATCCTCTAACATCAAACCAAGGTGCTGTTCTTTGGAAGGAATTGTAGATATGTTAGGGAATTCAAGTAACGAGGTGTCCAGTGTCTTTCATCAATCTGTTCTGAATACAGAAGGACAAAGTAATAAACGCTTTGCAGAGTCTAAGCCCAAACTGGAATCTATGCTGAGTCTTCAATCAGAGCAAAGTATTCAAAAGCCACTCTGTGTTGGTTTTAAGAGAACTTCTACTTTGACTGTTCAAGACCAAGAAGAAATATGTAATGAGGAGTGCATGTCAAAACAGCTTTGTAGATCTCAGAGTTTGCTTTTAAGAAGTAGTACCAGACGGAATAGTTGTATCAATACACCAGTGGCCGAAATTATCATGAAACCAAATCTTGAACAAGGCAGCACAAGTATGCGAACAGCTATGGAAAGTGACCTTGGGGAGTCTAGTATCACAATCAATAAAAGACTCTGCAAAAGTACAATAGAACTTACAAAACATTCTTTACCTCCAGCTTCTTCTATGTTGACTGGCACACAAAGTAAGGTTGTTGCTTTCCAGGCATGCAATATTAACTTTTAGTGTTTACTAACTGTGTTTTGCTTCCTTGGCTTTACTTCTCAAATTGCTTTATATTTTTCCTCTAAAATGATTTATTATTAAAGACTTCATCTTGGCATAACCAAGATTTATTCTTACCTGAAACACTTACTTTTTCTTCTTCATTTCACTTATTCTTGGTCACTTTATTTGTAATAAGTGAAGGATTTTAATAGTTAGAAATAGTTTGTGAAGAAAATAATGAAAATCCATGCTTTTGAGGAATGTAGACATTTCTAGAAAGAGTTAAATATGAAGTATGAAATAGATATTATTTTACTTTATACAGTTGTGTATGCTGGTAGTCTGATAACAATTAGTGTCATTAATAATATTTTGTATGGGGGGGTAACTTTGCCTTCTAGGTTTGCTGCAACCTCATTTAGAGAGGGTTGCCATCGATGCACTGCAGTTATGTTGTTTGTTACTTCCCCCACCAAATCGTAGAAGGCTTCAACTTTTAATGCGCATGATTTCTCGAATGAGTCAAAATGTTGATATGCCCAAACTTCATGATGCAATGGGTACAAGATCATTGGTAAGTTGATTTTCTATGAAAAACATAAACTCTGGTTTATAAACCAAAATAAGAAAACCAAACTCTGTAAAAATTCTACTCAGGTGATGTCTTGGTATTGGGGAAGTTCTAGATTCTTAGGTTAGAAAGGCTTTTCCCAGAGGATGGCATGCATAATGGTTACATTGCTGGACTCCCATGTGATTGACCGTGGTTTGAGTCCCAGACCTGGTGGTTTGAGATTCAAGCCAGGTGTATGTGCATGAGTGCCCAAAATCCCATGGGGAGAGACTGAAAGAGAAGAGATTATGGCATGGCCATCCCCCCTGGTAGGTGATTTCTCTCTTTCTGTTTCTCTGTCTCACCAGTGAGCGCACGTGCCCTATAGCAAAAATCTATCTTTAAAAAAAAAAAAAAAGTCGTATCTCTTCTAGTAGTAGAATGTTAGGGGATCATCAAGTGGCGTGTTTATGGCACTGGACTTCCACATGGCCTATTACAGTTCAAATTTCAGACCTGGTAGCTTGTTTTCTCACTTTACCTCTCTATCTGTGGTGAACACAAGTGCCCTATAGCAAATTTAAAAGTAACAATAATGATAAATAAAATTGAATAATTTATTTTTTTAATATTTTTTAAATAATTATTTAATTTTATTCATTCATTTACTTTTGACCAGAGAGAGATACACAGAGAGAAGGGAAGTGAGAAAGCAAGCCACCAGGCCCAGGACTCAAACTGTGGTCAGCCATATGGGAGTTTCCAGCACCTTAACCACCATGCCACCTGCTGGCCCCCCAGAATTAAATAATTTATTTTTAAAAGGATATTAGTATAGTAATCTTTATGCTCATTCTGATATGCTTTCACATCCTGTTGTTAATCTTGACTGAGGACTTTACTTACTCCCTCATCCTGTATCATTTCATAGTGATTGACTCAGGCCACATTATGTTGGCTTTTGCCAATTCTCTTTGGTGGGAAGGAAGAGATAGAGAGGTGCTGTTGGAAGCTTAAGGGAACTAAAACTCTGGAAGTAGAGAACTAATAGGAAATCGATATACAGTAAGTCAAAATGTTTCATAGACATAGTAATGGAAAAGTCCAGAATATGGATCAGACCAGTCTAGACAAAAAGTTGGAAAGCACTCTTGCCAAACAACCTCAGGCTTCTTGTAAGGATGAAGTCAGAGGCATTTATATGCAGATATTGATTGGAAATAAACTCCTGAAATACTATTTCTCTCTTTTTCTTAAAAGAGCTGCTACTTCCTTAGTCTGCAGCTTCACTTTACAAGAGCTCCTCCAAGGAGCAATCAAGCTATGCTTTGTTCTACTTGTTATTAACAGTTTTTACTATGGTCTAATATAATGAATTGTTCTTGAGTAATTATGGCATTATTAAAAGACACAGAAAGTTTATAGGTGATGGCGTTTTGAGAAATACAAATAGAGAGGTGATAAAATTTGGTTTTATACTTTTGGGATTTGAAATTCCAGAACATTCAAGTAGAATTTTTACAACCAAATATTGGAAATATGAGCCTGATGAATACAGGGCAGAAGGCATATTTTTTGAGTCATCCACTTTATTTGGTCATTTTATTTGGTCAGTAAATATGCTGATCAGCTAATATGTGTAAACTACTTGAAATAGAATTCTCATATTTTAATTATTCTAGAATGGAGTAAGTATGTGTCATAGTTAATAGGTTGTATGGATATGAGTAAGGGTAATGAGTCTTGAAAAAAATCCAATATTTGAAGACTTCTTATGATGGAATTGAAAAATGCTTGTATTAAATTGCAGGATAAAGATTGAAGGAAAAAGCATTAGAATCTTCAATAGTTTCAAAAGATAAATTATAAATTTTTCAACTACTGATGAATATAAGTGTCTTATATATTATAAATTATCTTGGCTTCCATTTTAGTAGGATTCATTTAATACTGTAAGTTTTTATTCTCCAATGATCTTAAAGCAATTTATCTATAGGGGCCAGCAGATGGCATGGTAGTTAAGGGCACTAGACTCGCACATGGCTGACTATGATTTGAGTCCCAGACCTGGCAGCTTGCTTTCTCACTTTCTCTCTCTCACTCTATCCCCCTCTGCTCAAATTAAAATAAAGGTTTTTTAAAAAAGCAATATAACTATATGATATTAAATCCATGATATTTACTGAAAATGTGACAAAATTAAAGAAAAAAACTAAACCTTTTATTGGTCTTTGGCATTATATTAAGGAAATACCATGTACTTTAAAATGGGTGTAAGCATAATAGAATTCTTATCTCTCTAATCATAATAAGTTATTGTCCTCTTTTTAAACTGAAGTCTGATTATCACTTTATCTCAATACTTCACATAATAGTACCTGGAGACTACTAATATTCTAATTTATATGAAACCTTGAGTTTTTAATATGTTTCTAGATGATACATACTTTTTCTCGGTGTGTGCTACGCTGTGCTGAAGAAGTGGATCTCGATGAGCTGCTTGCTGCAAGATTAGTTTCTTTCTTAATGGATCATCATCAGGAAATTCTTCAAGTACCCTCTTACTTACAGACTGCAGTGGAGAAGCATCTTGACTACTTAAAAAAGGGTTATGTAGGTATTTTGAGTCTTGAAATTCTCTGCATTAGTTTGTAACAAGTGGCAAATTCATCACAAACTAGCCTAATCAAAAAGGGAGACTATCAGTTCACTTAAACAACTTCAAAAGTCAAGAATAGGATGATATCTAAGGATGCAGATAGCAATGGGACCATTTCTGTTCCTCCAGCACTTTTTTCTGTTTTGGTCCTGTATTTGATAAATGGCTCCTTCACATGATGGAGAGTTGGCTGACTCAAGTTCCCAGCCTTACTTTTACAATCCAGAGAAAAAAGCCATCTCTCTATTTCCAGATTGAAAAGTTCTGGTTAGAGACTTGTGGCCTAATCTTAAATTAAATGTTCATCCTTTGAGTGTTTGAGAATAAGATGGAGAGAAAGCCATATCCTGATTGGATTTACATAGATTAGAGTTGTTGTTCAAAAAAGATGAGGGTAGAGGAGGTAGAATGGAATGAACTGTTAACAGTGAAAGAGGAATACTAAGCAGCTGAAACCACAGATAGCTACTGTTTTCCAACTTTGGCTGCCCAATTCATATGTTTACTTACATTTTTTTCCCCTATACATACCATCCTAATACTTCCCGGATTGTAATCATAACTTCTTACAGTTTCTTTTATCAACAGATGTTATGGACTTTGTTCGTACCTTTAGGCCTCAAAAACAGATGAATACCTTAATTATTGCTCTCAGAATACTAATGTTTTAAATTGAATTAAAATATCATTTAGATTGTTATTCTGTTTTTAAAAGAATAAAATCCATGATTAAGAAGAACAGTGATAACTATCCACATTTAATTTATATTGTCTGCTAAGCACTTTATATATTTTTCCTCATCTAATCCATTTTAATGATGAAAAAACACACCAAGAGAAGTTTAATAACTTGCTGAAGGCTATAAAAAAGTGGATGATAGAACTGGAAGTTTTAGATGCTACCCTTCCAATGCGCTACTGCATAAATACATTGCTTTCTTAATGTGCTAAATGTTTGGTGGCAAAAATGATAGGTAGTAGATCCCATCAAAAGAACACTTTGCCAAATAAGACAATGACCCTACTTAAAAGACTTCTACTTTATTATTTTATTCACTACAGATTCAAAATCCTGAAGATGGACTACTAGCTCCCTTGCCAACTTACTCTTACTGTAAGCAGATTAGTGCACAGGAGTTTGATGAACAAAAAGTATCTACCTCTCAAGTTGCAATTGCAGAACTTTTAGAGAACATTATTAAAAACAAGAGTTTACCTCTAAAGGAGAAAAGAAGAAAACTAAAACAGGTAAAAAAGATGAGCAAGCTTTTTTTTTTTTTTTTAGAGAGGTTTTCTGCATAAGGTACGCACACTCACCAGAGAGACAGAAAGCAAGAAATCACCCCCTGGGGGGATGGCCAGACCGTGATTCCCTTCTCCTCCATTCTCCTCTTGGGATCTTGGGCATGCACGCACATGCCCCCGGCATGAGTTTAAGCCACCGGTCTGGGACTCGAGCCATGGTCGACTACATGGGAGTCCAGCAACATAGCCATTACGCTAACTGCTGGTCCTGATGAGCAAGTTCTTATCAGTTAAATAATTTCTAATATTGATACTGGTTGTTTAATAACATTTAGAATCTCAATTCTTATTTTAGTACTTTAGATTTTTTCTTTTTTCGGGGGGAGGAGAGGAGAGGTTTTCACTATAGGGCACGTGCGCTCACCAGACAGAGAGAGACAGACAGAAAATGAGAAATCACCCCCCAGGGGGGATGGCCATGCCACAGTCCCTTCTCCTCCATTCTCCTCTCGGGATCTTGGGCACGCACGCACACGCGCCCAGCATGAGTTTTAAGCCACCCAGTCTGGGACGCAAACCGCGCTCGACTGCATGGGAGTCCAGCGACATAGCCATTAGGCTAACTGCTGGTCCCCGTATTTTAGATTTTTAATATTGGAAATGTAGACTATATACTAGGCTGCATTGTATTATACATTAAACTACTTATAAAGTATGAAATATAAAGTATATAATACCTACCTGATCTTACTTTTTATCCTGAATTTCAAAATGATAGATACTCCGTTTTACTACTGGTGCTTTGTACAATTATAGCTTGGGTTAACCTGGTAACCAATTAACAAAATTTGAATTATAATATATAAGTCTTTGACTTGTCACTACTGTTTAGTATTTTTAGCCACATGATTCTGCAAATATAATTCCAAGTCTGAGACATGAAAGACTAATGAAATGAACTATACTAAATCCCTGTGACCTTCATATGCTTTCCATTGGGAAAGAAAAAGATCTGGATTTTAGGGGGAATTAGCAGAAGAGATTCCTAGAATGTTAACTAAGATGTAAGAGATCTGTCTTACAGTATACTTTTCTCTTATGAGAAAAGAGAGGGAGAGAAAAGGATAAAATGAAATACTTCTCTCTGTAATCCATATTTGAGAAAGGCTCTGAATTAACTGTGTTTGTGTGTATTAATGCAAGAGAAATGGAAATTTTTGACAGTCCCACCACATTGTAAACATCCTGCCTCAGCATCCCCATAACCCCAAACCACAGTCAGATGTCACTGTGCCTAGCCTGTTTTCTGTTGAGTGAGAAATTGAACCCGGACCTCTTATGTGGTCTCAGCTACCCTGCACAGGCACCTTCCCAACTTGCACCACCATGGCTGGGCATGGCACTGAATTCTTAACTATAACATGTTGAACACTCACTTTTTTAGCTAGAGAAATAATGTTACATAAATACCTTCTAATTCCTCATCTCATTTTTAAGTTTCAGAAGGAATATCCCTCGATATATCAGAAAAGATTTCCAACCACGGAGAGTGAAGTAGCACTTCTTGGTGACAAACCTACCATCAAGCAGCCAATGCTGATTTTAAGAAAACCAAAGTTTCATAATCTAAGATACTAACTGAATTAAAAACTGTAATATTTGTGAAACTTTGATAAATGAAGCCATAACTGAGAATCTAGCTACTAAAGTGGCGACCTGTTATTAATCAGGTTTTTCCTAAATAAATTACATAATAAGGAAGTACCAAAAATAATTTATCAATGTGAGACTGCTAAGAAACTACTGGATCTCAACTTAGAGACCATAAAAGTAGGTAATACCAAATATTTTAACCAGAAACTTTTTTTTACCACAACTGTCTGGAAAAGCTACCATGTGTAGAAAACTGAATGGTATTCATCAAGATTAAGCTGTGATTCTGTGTGTGTGTGCGCACGTGTGTGTGTGTGTGTTAACTTACTGCATATGTGCTTATGTATATTAAAGAACTAGTGGTTTAGGGTTATTTCTTCATTCCTAAGTGTAAGAATATGAAGACTATTTGAAAACTCAAAATGAATTCTCAACTGCTACATGTTGCACTCTTTTGTATATTCTTTTTCTGTTTGCTCTATTTATATACATATATGTTTTTAAAATGTATATATATATATCATAAAAGATTTTGGTTTAGCCTTAAACATTATCCTAACTGCTTTAGTCATTCACTTTTTTAATATATATATTTGTAATTCTTATAATCTGCTAAAAGATGGAGATATAAAAGGAAGTATAAGTCAATCATGTGTTCTTTCAAAAGATGTTTATTTAACAACTGCTATGTGCCTTCCATTGCTCCAAATATGTAAAGACAATTGTGAATAAACAGAAAATATTGGGAACCAGCAGTTAGCGTAATGGCTATGTCGCTGGACTCCCACATAGTCGACCGTGGTTCGTGTCCTAGACCCGGTGGCTTAAAATTCACACCAGGCGCGTGTGCGTGCCCAAGATCCCGAGAGGAGAATGGAGGAGAAGGGATTACGGCGTGACCATCCCCTCTGGGGGGTGATTTCTCGCTTTCTGTCTCTATGTCTCTCTCTGTCTGTTTGGCGAGCACACGCGTCCTATAGCGAAAACCTCTCCAAAAAAAAATATACATTTTCCCTAAAGTTATTTTTTTTCTAAACAAGGGAAATACACCTATCTCCCTTGGGCCAGTGCGTGGGACAACTCTGTGGTGTGGTGGTAATATACTGTTCAAAAAAAGCCAGATCCCTCATGGTGACCATGGTTCAAATCCGTGGCCCAGTCAGCCTGAAACATGCTATCACATTCATGAGTGCCCAGAATCTGATGGGCTGAAGGACTAACTAGAAAGTGCACAGTTCAGAAACCACCCATATGGCCAGGGGCTTCCTTGGACCAATTAAATCTGAATTTTAGGGATATTATTACAGGTATTAGTATTTTATTTTTTTTAATTCTCTAGATGATTCCAAAATTCAGCCAACTTTGAGAACAAGTGACCTAAATGCTTTTCATAAATAATTAAGTAAATGTCAAGGTGGTGGCATACTGACATTTTTTCATTGGGAGAATAAATGCCAACTATAAATGCTTCTAAACTTCACAAGGTTTTCAAAATTCCTGCTTGATTGACTCAGTACATACTTAAAGCAAGTTTTCTTTAATTTATTACTCCAAGGTTGTTTAATATCTATTCCTTAGGTGTAAAAAAATACATAATGACTAGGATGTAATAGACTCTCAATGTTTAATGACTATTCTGATTTCTTAATGTTTATTGATCTATAAAGTGAAAGTGTTTCATTTAACATTACTATTTTTGATTAAAAGCTTGAACAGAAAATGATAAATATACCTTTACTCCAGAAATCCTACCTATTTAATTATTGGGCCAAATTACAATTCTTCCTGAGTTATGTATATACTAAAACTTCTCCTGTTTAAAGATACATAATAATGTGAATTATGTTGCAAATCAAGTAAACTCTTATGGATTTTTTAACAGTTTTATTTTCCTTTTGTATTTATTGGCATTAAATATGTGAATATTATAAAGAGAGTAAGCATTCATTTGTATCAGTATGTATGCAATTGAGGTTACAAAATACATGGTTTAAAATGTTGACATTAATAACAGGAACTCTAAAGTAAAGTTTGAGTCCCACTGTGTTATTTACTAGCCAGTATTCTTAGACTAAGTAACCATTAACAACTCCTCTCTAAGCCTGTTTCCCCTTGCTATAAAATGGAATGTTATAATAGTTCCTTTTAAGTGGTCAGATATGGAGGATCTGTTGTTGAGTGAAGTAAGCCAGGCTATGAAAGAAACATATTGTATGTATCCACTCAATATATACCGACTATCCGCACTCTATGGTAGAGAGCAAAAAATTGGAGGACATAAAAGCAGTGAAGGTACTTAATGAGAACAGGACAGTGTGGAATGGGGGAGGTGAAGAGAAGAGGATAGAGAAAGAGCAAAGTATTTTTACAAGCAAAATGAGAAATAGCGATTGACTGTTTTAAAAAATAATTAGAATAATAATAATACTGATTGGGGAAAACATAGAAAAGATATTGAATGTTGAAGCAGGGAGATTAATGTCTCTGTATTGACTGACATGCATGGCATTCCCTTTTGAAAAAGCAATGTAATACACTGTAAAGTTATATGTAATCCAATGTAATATAAAGAAGATTATGATGATAATAAAAAATAAATAAATAATTTTAAAAGGCAAAAAAATAATAGTTCCTTTTAGGGTCATTGTGAGGATTATATAGTATAATTCATATAGTGTTTAGCAGAGTTGAACTAGAATAAGTACTCACTAAAAGAGATACTAGCAAAAATGTCTTCAATTGATTTGGGCAGACATGAACCAAAACAAAATTGTAAACAGTTGATGAGTTTTATTAAACTATTTTTCAGTTATAAAATAGAGGTTCTAATTGTATACAATGGCTGAACATCTTTTATGGGACATTTATTGTGGAAGGAAAGCCTGGATATCTTCAGAAGAAATACTCGAGTCTGTGAAAGCATGCTGGAGCCTGGACAGAGTCCATTCTAATAGAAAGGCAGAGTTTTTAAGTTAGATGTAGGTGGATCGATTGGTGGATTTGGTTTTTACTTATTTGTAGAAATTCTTTGGTTACTTTTTCTTTCTCAGGATATAACAAAGCTAACTACTGAGAGTAAAGTGGAGAATGGGGAGGATGTTGCATGTTTAGAGAGAAAGATGTGAAATATTCTAACAAACTTGTGGGAATGCAGATTCTACCAGATCAGAAAATGTCCTGTTATTTTATAAATTATAATTCTGATCCCAGAAATAATTGCCACCACTACCTCTAAGTAGTTCTTGCCATGTCGTATTATATAATGATACACTCTCCCCACATTGTCTAGACATTTATGTAGCATTTAGTCATGTAAAGTACATAGAATTTTTCATTACTGTGTTTCTATTTCTGGAAAACAAATTCTGTGGTTCTTTATCTATAAAATGTAAATGAAAAACATCTACCTAACCAAATCATGGTAGTTTAAAAAAGCAATATATTTAATTCTTGAAATTAGCAAGCCATCCTCAATTTTTTTAAGTCTTTTCCTCTTTATTGTATTAAATGTGAGATCTCTACTGATTGAAACGCCTTTAAAAATTCTGTTCTTATATTTCACAATATTTTGCCTCCCTATCAGTGGTAATATTTTTGACCTCTTGTTTAATGGAAATAAAGAATTCTGGAATTTTATATACTGGTAATCTGTACTGCCAACATGTATTCTACCAATTGAATATGGAGGTAATAAAAGTGCATGTGTACTATGAGAGAGAAGGATGAAATAAAAGCATTTCTGGGAAAGAAATGAAGAATAACTGGTTTTAATATTAAACTAAATTAAAAGAAGTAAAGTCAGTTCAGTGAGATAAACTAAGTTGTTTGAAATATAATACAGTATAGCAATTAAGAATCCTTTTACTACAAAGTTTTTACTTTCTAGAACTGAAAAAAATACATTATAGCTGTTATTACCTGTCCTGAAAATCTCTCAGAATGTATACCGAAAAAATGTATATATAAGGGATATATAAGACAAGTAAAAGCAATGTTGACTTTTGCTTATTGTAAACACAATTTTTGTGTCAAAATCCATCTTGTAAAAACAATTTTTGTGTCAAAATCCATCTCTATATTCACTAGTTGACCTCTGTATTGCCTTTTCTTCCATAAGTGACTGGAAAACCAGACAAAATATATGGAACAGCTGTTTAAGAGACATTGGACTACAGGTAACAGGACTATGATCCCTGAGAAAAGAAAAACAAAGGATTTGAACTTTACAGTGCAGGCAGAGGAACTAAAACAAAGCCCCATTGCCCTGTTGCATTGTGGAGCTAGAGATGACTGAGTTCATTATGACTGGGAGAGCTCCAAAAGGAAAAAAAGAGTTCAAAAGATCTGCAGTATAGTTCTGTAGTATACTTGCTGAGTATTAATAGGTTTGAATGAAAGAAATGGCTTCAGTAGTTATTAATAAGATCAATGAAAGAATGGCTAGAACATGGTAAACCAAACAATTTTTGGAACTCAGAGTTGGGAATACTTGTTCTACAAGTCAGGATAGAGAGAGCTAGTAATACATAGGATGTTGGGTGACATCTTTCTAAGGTCATGTTTGAATATCAGAACCAAATTAGTTCAAGCTAAAAGATTGAATCAATTCACCATAGCATCTTAAAAGCAAGTCTCAAAATGGTCAAAGTAATCTTCAAAGTAACTTACTGTATGCCAGAACAAACTTCAACCCTCGATAAATGCAGTGTGTCCGACAGTGGCAAAGCAAAAACATGCAATGCTCTGCAAGACTGACGCACATGGAAGGTTGCCTGTTGTCACCTGGAGACCTCCCAGAGTACACCAGGTATGTTATGTCCCCATGATCCAGAACTGGCTGAGACTAGTGCATCATGCCATCAGGATCCTTCTTTCACTTAGAGAAGGAATAAACATTTTTTAAAAAAGAAATAGTAGCCATCAATTAAAAGTGTAAAAATCACAACCTCCAACATCTAATAAGAAATTACCAAAAAAGCAAAGAAACAAAAAATATGACCTATAACCAGGGAAGAAAATTTAAAAAAAACTAGAAGTGACAGAGATAATGGAATTATAACAGACACAAACTTAGTTATTATAAATACTATAACTGTATTCTGATGTAAAATGGAAATTAGGAACATAGTAATTGAAATGGAAGATATAAAAAAAATCCAAGTAAAACTAGAGGTGAAAAATACAATATCCAAAATGAGAAATACATGGAATGTGATTATGAACAAATTAGATATGAGGAAAAAGTATCTTTCAGCTTAAGAGCAGTAATAGGAACTATCCAAAATAGAGGGAAAAACAAGTGAACAGAGCTTAATGTTTCATAAAAATAGGAAGCAGTAATGTGTGTAACTGGAGGCTGGGAAATTGAAGAGAGGACAAAATTATCAGCCAGAAATAACGGCTAAATTTTTTTAAGTGTGACAAAGAACATAATCCCACAGTGGTTAAGCATGTTGAATCAAGAGCTGGATACCAAATGGCTGACTGGTTTGAATCTCAGACCATCAGCTTGAAAACCATACTGAGTGCATCCATAATCCCAATAGTATAGTTAAATGGAGGAGAAAAGATTAAGATGTGACCATGTGCCATTAAAGAGTCTCTCTCTTCTCCCTGAGTTGTTAATGTCAATAAAAGAAAATAAAACTATGAGATCCAGAAAACAATTGAATGATACTGTTTTAGATTTGCTGTCTTTGCTGGGAGATCCTGTCCGCTTCCTAGGATCACACCTACCTCTGTCTTAAGTTATATTTCTCATAATACTGAGACAAATACTTGTGTAGGGAAATCTACTTGATAATGACACTTGTAGGAAAGTGATGAGGAATGGAGCAAAAAAAAAATTTAACTGCAATGCAGTTCTGATAAAGACCTCAGCTGATCCCATAGGAGGATCTAGAGCTGGGATAACCTTTCTAAATTATTCCAAAGTAAGATGACTGGGTCTTTGTACCTTTATATAAACCTGGATAGGGGCTGATCTGTGGAGAAGATATAATGCCATGTAACGAAACTCCCTTTAGCCAATCAGACTTCCTAAAAAAGGCAGCCAATATTCCTGGCAACTGAGGGAATGAATGACTCAGCAACATGAGCCTCACTACAGGGGATCCCTAGCGTTAAAAGATAAACAGTTTTGTATTAATAATTGAGACACAGAAGGTATGAAAACTGGTTATGTTTTTAGTATAGTATTGATTGTATTTTATTAAAAAGTAATGTCTATCTTATGGGTGATCTAGAAATGAAAGTTTGAGTCATTTATAATGTTATCCAGATACAACTCTGAAAATCTTGGAGTATTCTCTCTGCAGAAATTTATAGCTCTTAACTGCTCAAGAGAAAGACTGGCTAGGGTTAGAGATTTATCAGTAACTTGTCTTGAAAATTCATGATTGCATTAAAAATGCAATAATAAAAGTCCCACCATTCTTGCTCATTGTGTACAATATCTCAAACTCCTATTCATGTGTTTTCATTAACTTTCTGATTTATAACTGAGAAATTCTGAAGGCATCTCTCTTTAGATATTGGCAGTCTCAATCTGTCTTCTAATTGCAGAGTGATCTGTCAAGCAGCACCTTAGGCTCAAGCAAAGAATCCAAATTTTTCCTTCCTTAGCTTCATTGATATTCATGTGTCCCATCCAGTAAGACTTACCTTGCACCTGTTGCTGAGCTGAAATGCTCGTGGTTCATTAAATTGAAAATTAAATTTCAACATCAACCATAAGTTGAAAGGAACTATACTATTTATAAATCATTCAATATTGGTTGAAATTTAAATTTTGGAATCAGTGTTGGATAATTTCTAAACTAATTATTATGTATTTCTTTTTAAAGAAATCTATTAGTGAGTTAGATTTTAGTGACTCATAGGCAGCAGTGCCATCTGCAGGCCTGCTTTGATGCAGCTCTTTTTAGTGTATGGGAATCTCTTAAAAGGGATTTGACTCTACTGAATATTTATAGCTTTATAATGTCAAATACAAAGTGATATTAATTAGAAATTTGAGAAGGATAAATTTGCAGATACAGATGCTTGTTAGGGATTTTTTTAACCACTGAGCTAATGTCAGCTATCATATCTATTTATAATCAAAATACTAAACATAATATGCAGGATCTAGAATATATACACTGGGTTGTCAGGAAAGTCATGACACATTTTTGCATAGAGAAACATAGAAAAATACATCATGACCTTCCTGGCAACCTAATACATGGAAAGAGCATCAATATTGGAATTATGAACCATTCAGAACTGGGTTCCACTTGTGGTTCCATTACTCACCACCTGAGGGAAACAAAAAAATTAACAGCCTCTCTAAGATGTAGTTTGCTTCTTTATAACATGGGGATAATACTTCTTTCGTGACATGTGTGACTGCTCAAATGAGATAATATGCACAAGGTACCTGGCACAGAATCTGCATATAGTGTGACCTCAATTAATAATAGTTCCCCTTCTCTTCAAATAAAAAATTCCTCAAGACCATTTGTTGTCTTTGTATCCAATAAATTTAGAGTTGTACAATATATTGTTACCTTTTCAGAGAAAATGGAGTTTGAAGGAATGGTCTGCCTAGGAAACTTATTATTCATCCTGTCCTTTATCTCTTTTTATTCTGTCTTATTAAATTTAAATATAGATCTATATGTTGGTTTCTTACATTGCTTTCTACAAGATATTTGCAAGAAATCAGTCACTGTTGCTAACTTTTTGTAGATATGGAAGAGTATTATATTTTAATATGTACAAACTTGGTACTGTTTTAATCATGTATATTACTTTTTAAAATAGCAATACTAAATGTAAACACCTGATAAAGGAAAATATATGAGATAGTCCTTACATAAAAAATAGATGATAATTATCCCTACTTCTCCAATCTTTGGATGATCTTCTAAATTAAACAAGACAGAAAAGAGAACTGAGTAATTCAGATTTTGAATAAACTTTGAAATCATAATATATGCTCTCACGGGAACCTATATACAATTTTCATCAAACTGATAATAGAATAAAGTACCTAAGGGACCAGCAGTTAGCGTAATGGCTATGTCACTGGACTCCCATGTAGTCGGCAGCGGTTTGAGTCCCGGACCCAATGGCTTAAACTCATGCCAGGCATGTGTGTGTGCATGCCCAAGATCCCAAGAGGAGAATGGAGAAGGGATTGTAGCATGGCCATCCTCCCCGGGGGAAGGGGGCATGATTTCTCGCTTTCTGTCTCTCTGTCTGTCTCTCTGTCTTTCTGGCGAGCGCATGCGCCCTATAGCAAAAACCTCTCCCAAAAAAAAGAAAAAAATAAAAAGAATAAAGTACCTAAGATCTATCATTTTAGGAAGCAAGGACTGAGCTAGACATATTCAGCTGCTAGCTCTGAATTGTGTGGACAATGATTCTATTTGTAGAATTTTATATAAAGCGCTCAGCTAAAGCTCTGCCTTGGAATTTAATGTCTATGTTGGAAAATGGCATATGTACAGTTACCTTGGTAAATATTACAAAAAGAAAATATCCTTTGCCAATCTAACAAAACACTCAATACATGTTATTTGTATAAAGTAAACTATAATGATCCATAAAGTCCAGGGTGAGCTATAAGAGGTAAAGTAAAAACTATGCTATTTGGAAAGTACAGGCTAAAATATATGTAATTAATCATTTTATCCTTGGTTCCAAAAACTTCTGAATTAAACTAGTCTTTACTAGCATCTATTATGTTATTGTGTATTAGTCAGAGGTGACAATCACCATCTCTGCCACATCCTACCTGTGTAAATCAGATTTACTACTTATCTGAGCATCACCTCTTCTACTAAGAGGATCTCCTCCTGTGTGTGCTCCTCAAAGACCTGTGCTTGTGTCCATTCCTTAATTTATCACATTTTGTTAAAAAATAGATTACTGGGACCAGCAGGTGGTGTGGTGGTTAAGGTGCTGGACACTCCCACATGGCTGGCCACGGTTCGAGTCCTGGACCTGGTGGCTTGCTTTCTCACTTTCCTTCTCTTTCTCTCTGTGTCTCTCTCTGGTCAAATCAAGATAAAATGAATGAATGAATAAAATTAAATAAATAATTTTTAAAAATAAAAATAAAAATAAAAAATAAATTATTTATGTTCATGTCTCCTTCTATTAAACCATGAGCTTCTGGAGACTAGGAACCATCTTATTTTTATTAGATCCAATACCTGCCACAGTGCCTAGCATATATGTAGGAGGTGACCAAGAGTTGTTAAATAAATAAATTGATAGATAGATCTGTGTCAGGCCTGGTGAACCCAAGATTACACTTGGGAAAGCATTGCAAATGTTTCTGAAACGCCCTCCTCTATGCTATGTTTTTCACAAACTAATATTTTAACTCCCTAATCCTCATTCATGATTCCATATTTGTGAATTTACCTACTTTCTAAAGCTCATTCGTTCATTGTGCAGGAACTATTCCATTGTCAATATAATAGACAAGATATCAGTCTTCTGGTATGTTAAATCATGTATCCATTGTAGATTATTGTACAAAGTTTAAAAATTTCCAAAATGGAAGCTCTATTTCAAAAGGCAGTTTTTGAAAATAATAAAGTTTATATCTGAAATAAACTTTATAAGGTTGATTTAACTTGGACATAGTTTTTTAATTAATTTTATTTATCATTATTATTATTTTTTAGTTTGCTAGAGAAAGTTAGAAAGCCAGCCTCCAAGTTCATGACTAGACCCGCAGTCAACCATGTGGGAGTCCAGCACCTTAACCACCATGCCACCTGCTGACTCTAAATTGGACATAATAAGTGACAGAATATTTTCAAAAAAAAAAAAAAAAACTACACAAAAGGAAGTTGCACTTGACTTGCCATACAAAGAATAGTTGCATTATGTTTATGTGTCTCTCCTTAACCTCAATCATGATCTGTCAACCTGTGTTGCCTTGTTCTTTTGTGTGAAGGTGTTTAAAAGGTGTCACTCACTACGTTCCAATGTATTGTCCCAGGGGCAGACAAGTTCCTCCACATACGGCTTAGTGTCTCATTGCTGCCACTAATAGAACAGCTTTGCTGGTCATCTAGGAGTTGCTGCCCCTCTTAATTTCTCTTTTTTTTTAAGTCTAGTATCTGTTCTCTCTCTACTTACATTGCATGTCCTGTCTCCACACCCTATCCTGTCTCTGCTCTCAATCATATCATAGTAACTATTTACATTTGGGAAATAATTTTACTTTGGCACCCCCCCCCAAAAAAAAGCAACCCTTCCACCAAAGTGTTTCTTTTCTAACACACCTTGGATCCTGGGAACAAAAAACAGTAAGAGTTTTTCTTCATTCCAGAACATCCTGGACCATAGCTACACAGCAGGGATCAAAGCAAGAACACATCAAAAGCATCCCTGCTGAGAGGCACAGCCTGAAGTTCGGCGCCTCTGGCTCCTTATCACCAATGCCTGCAAGTCCTGTGTATCTCATCTTTCCCCTGTCTGCTGTTCCTTCTGTACACTCAGCAAAGAGATCGACTCTACCAAACTTTCTTAACAACTTGGAGATAAAAACTTTAACTTCCCTCTCATCTTTCTTCCTCTCAATTAGCTAATAGATAAAATAATTTCAGTGATACTCATTTAACATTTTTTAAGCTCTTACTTTGTCTTAGGTACAACGCTATATGATGGAGCTAGAAAAAGTGAATGGCACACTCCCTGCTCTCAGCCTTTCGATTACTGGAGCAAGACAAACAATACATGAACAGGTAGTTCTATTGGTATGTAGTGTGATGAAATCACATCATCCCTTTCGATGCATTTTATGTCTAAGGACGTCAAAATGCCTCTGTATTTTTCAGATCCAAGGGTTGGGAAAGTAGACTCCCTCTCTTGACAGTGGCATAAAATATTGGGGCGCACTGATCCAATAGCCAATGCAGGAACATCAGTGAACCAGATTCTTAGTCTCATGCTCTGAATAATTAGAACATAGATGAATAAAGGGAATAGTTAAGCAGTGATTATTGAAAAAATAGGAAATTTCTCAGGCAGCAGGGAGAGGCCCTCAAAAGTGGATTGTTGATTTGGAGCTCTCACCAGGAGTTTTTATCCTAACTAGGAGGAACTTGTGCATGCATTCCCCTTCATGGGAGTCACATGCTAGGTAGGTCAGGCTAGTCTCCTAGTTTCTCAGTGGATACATAGGTCATGAGACCCTCTTTGTCTAAAAGCTTTGGACCAGGTCATAAAGAATGTATCTTATTCTTAGACATGGTGGGACCTGGAAAAAGGCATAACTGCTATATTTGCTTTAGGTCATGCTGTCTAGGTTAATCATTGAGCCACTGCTGCAAGCCATTTCTTGTGTGCAAGCAGTTCCTAGTGAAAGACTGACTACTGTGCCTCCATCTTTGGGCCTTATGTCTTGATTCCCTGTTTCTCAGGGTTCTATCTTCTATCTCAAGAGGAGGATTTGCCAAGACACATGGCAGATACATGGATATAGGGAGAATATAAATTAGGGTCAGAATTGTATCAGTCTTCCACAAATTCCAGTGAAGTGTTTCTTACTTATCCCCAGCATCTCACCTACTCTTCTTCTGTAGTGACAATAATAATAGCTAACAGTTTTACTCAGCACTTGCTGCCAGGCATTATTCTGAGCACTTTACATTAATAACTCATTTTTTACAAGAATGTTTTGAGTAGGTAAAATTATTATAGCTTTATTATAATGAGGAAACAGGCACAAGGCAATACTCATTTTATGAAGTCCTTTCACACACACATACACACACACACACACACACACACACACACACACAAATCAGAGGATAAACTATGATAGTGATGAGAATTGAGCCAAATTTAACAGCAATCCAGATTATCTGAGAGCATGAACACTTTTACAAAGCATCTCATCACACCAAAAGGCATTCCTTTTCCTCAAGACTCAGAAACTGAAGCCCTTGAGAAAATGAAATGTTATCTTTGTTTTAAAAAAAAATTGCACATTTAAAATCTCAGATAATAATAAAAATTATATTCAGTTTTAAATCTTTCTTAATGAAAATAATTTCTCTGTATTAACTTTCCTCGCTATCCCTATGGATTCCATTTTACTTTAATGTCAGCAATGTGTTATGAAGTGACGATGATACTAGACACTGGGGCTATGAAGACCCACAGGGACTTTTATTTTGACATTCCAAGTAAACCTCAGTTAAGTAGACAGTTCTGTAGGTAGCCCAGACTAGGTAATTCTAGCACATTGATGATGTCCTCAGAGCCACTACTGTTACTCAACACCTCAACTTTGAAGCATGGTCTGATCAATAAAATCAAAGTTTTCTGCCTTTTAATCTGATTTGCTTTTGTCTAGATCTTGCCTTTTCATTTTTTTTCTCTGATACAGCCATCTATACTCTCTTGTGCCTGCCTTGTCAAAACATGCTATGTTTCTCGACCTTACCTAATATATCCAATCAGACCTAATGAGTCAGGCGCTTCAGAGAGAGACGCTTGAACAAGTACCCCAGGTGATTCTTATGACCATGTGAGTTTGGTAAAAGCCGCCACTTCTCTTAACTAGAATGACTTCAGCTATAGTCTAAATCTGGTTGACTTACCAAGTTGTAAAAGCTGGGTTTATGAAAGTTAGTCATATGATGAGAAGTAAACTTTGTCTAGGAACTTAGTCTAGGCATTCTACTTCAACATGGTAGGTATAGCCCAACTAGGAGGCAACACCTAGAGTCTCCACCTGTGTTAAGTAAAAGTGATGTGGAGGGGCCAGCAAGTGGACTCCCATGTGGCTGACCGCGGTTCAAGTCCCAGACCTGGAGGCTTGCTTTCTCACTTTCCCTTTCTTCTCTCTGGTTGAATTTTTAAAAATAACAATAATAACAAATGGAATTAATTAAAAAAATAATTCTAAGAACCAGATGGCATAATGGTTATGTCTCTGGACTCCCATGTAGTCAACCATGATTTGAGACCTGGACCTGAGAGCTTGAAACTCACACCAGGAACATGTGCATGCATGCCCAAAATCCTGAGAGGAGAATGAAGGAGAAAGGATTGCAGTGTAGCCATCCCCCTGGGGAGTGATTTTTCGCTTCTGTCTCTCTTTCTCTCTCTGTCTCTCTGGCAAACACCTGTACCCTATAGCAAAAATATCTCTAAAATAAATAAATAATCCTAAAAAAAAAAGTGACATGGAAATGTGTTATCTGGTATTCATACGGGCAACACACAGACCATTGGAAATAACCAATATCTGGTAGGGAGAAAATAATAAAGATGGACAAATAATGAAAACAACGTTTTAATATGTGTTGAATGCAGTTGTTATATACAATTTCAATTTTGACTGAATTGAGACTAAAGACGATAAGATCTTGGGTTTTTATTTCTAGGCTAGATAATTTAATGTTTTGACATTTACTTTCCTAATATTTAAAATATTTAAAATGGGAAGTTTAGACTAGATTATTTCTAAGATCTTTAAAAGACTCATATCTTGGATTCAAATAAAATATGGAATGACTAAAATGTTTTTTGAATTGACCATAGTTTTACTGTAATGGTTGGTTAATTCAATAATGACCAATAAACCATGGTTTCTGTAAACCTGGCTAATATTTTCTGTCAAATCCAAGTTTGGATAGGAAAGAAGGAAAAAGAAGCAATTCTTTGTCGTTCCTTTCACGTGTGTGTGTGTGTGTGTGTGTGTGTGTGTGTGCTATGGCATATGCTCACTGGAGAGAAAGAGAGAAAGGGAAAGTGAGAAATCACACACACACACCCCCAAGGAGAAAGGCCACATCCACACCACCTTCTCTGTTTTCCTCTTGGGATTTTGGACACCCATGCACATGCACCCAGCATGATTTTCAAGCTGCTGGGTCCAGGACTCAAATCATGGTTAGCCATGTGGGAATCCAGTGCCTTAACCACCATGCCATCTACTGGCCCCCATTCTTTTCAAAAAAAATTATTATTTATTTAAGTTTTATTCGTTGTTACTATTCTTCATTTGACTAGAGAGAGAGAGAGAAAGGGAAAGTGAGAAGAGCAAGCCACCAGGTTTGGAACTCAAACCACGGTATACCATGTGGGAGTTGATCACCATGCCACCTGCCAACCCCTTGCCCCCATTCATTTTACTCTTTTCCCAGACCCTCTTAAGGGGCCCAGTGGTCCAAATTTGTTGAAATAGTTTTCACTTGTTCCAAAGTAGAGAAATCAAATAAATGCCCTTCAGAAAAGAGAAAGCTGGGACCAGCAGATGGCATAATGGCTATGTTGCTGGACTCTCATGTAGTTGACTGCAATTCGAGTCCCAGATTCAGTGGCTTAAACTCACGCCAAGCACATGTGCATGCGTGCCCAAGATCTCAAGAGGAAAATGGAAAAAGGATTGCGGTGTGGCCATTCCCCCTAGGGAGGGGTGATTTCTCACTTTCTGTCTCTCTCTGGTGAGTGCTCGTGCCCTATAGCAAAAACCTCTTCAAAAAAAAAAAAAAAGAGAAAGCACCCATGTTGTTTCTTCTACCCCACTTCAAATTTTAACTTCACTGATTCTTTTCTATCTATTGTGATCTCCTAATTATGAATTTCACAACCATAATAATCTAAGGTACATCTTTTTTTTAATCTAAGAGTTAAATGTAATCTCAGTGTGTAGAACCTTGCTAAAAATCAAATCATTTGAAGAAGTTCTACTTAAGGGTGCCAGCAGGTGTCATAGTTGTTAGTTGCTAGATTCTCACATGGCAGACAGCAGTTCTGATGGCTTGCTTTCTCTCTCTCTCTCTCTCCCTACTCCCCCTCTCTGTCTCTCTTTGGTTAGCACATGTGCCTTGTACCAAAATAAAAATAATAAATAAAATGAATAATTTTTTAAGCAAAAATAATTCCTGCCAGCTGGTAGCATAGTAGTTAAGGCATTGGACTCCCACATGGTTGACTGCAGTTCAAGTCCTAGACATTTGAAACTGGACACCCAAACTTGAAACTCACACTTTGTGCATATGTGTGCACACCCAAATTCTGAGAGGAGAATGGAGAAGGGATTGTGGTGTGGCCATCCCCCTTAGAGAGACATTTCTCACTTTCACTCCATTTCTCTCTGTCTCCCTGCCAAGCGCATGTGCTCTATAGCAAAAAATCTCTCCAAAATTTAAAAAAAAAAAGAATTCCTATTTAAAATATCTCTATAAATGCAAAAATTAACACCTTAAATACTCAAAACTTCTCCTCACATAAAATAATAAAATGGGAATTTGACTCAATAGTAGATGATTCAGACAAAAAATTTAAAAGTGGTCATTTAGAAGCATGAACATTACAGATCAAAATGTTTTTTTAAGGCCAAGATTCTGCGGTTAATTTCCTCAGCTGCGCACAGCCTGGGCCGTTATTATTTACTTAGCTAAAGAAAGATTATGAGAGATTTACAGTGGAGAAAAAAAAATGCTAGCAAATCTGATTGTGAATTTCTACATTTACAGATAGGACCAGGAAAAGACATTGTGATCGTTTCATGGAATATTTCACAGTTTTAATGAACATTTTTGTGCTGTTATCAGCAGTTGCAAACTAACAACAAAGCTTGCTTGGTAAGCTATTAGAATCTACTAATCTGTTTTTTTCCTTCCTCAGCTTTTTTTTTCTTCATATGCAAGATAAGCAGATTTGGAAAGAACTAATTCAACAAGTCTTATTTGAGAATATTAATGAATTGTTTTATATTACCTTACCTTTTCTTTCTTTCTTATATTTTATTCTTATTTTTTACATTCAATCACTATATATATTAACAACATTGGAAATGAATTTTCCCAGCTTGAATACCTTATATATTACTCCAGTCAAAGAACTTACCACACACATTTTCACCAACAGATAATTTTCCATTTTTTGATTCATGGAATGGGTTTTTTTCCCCATTGATTTCCTCCCCCTCACACCTCATTTCCCTTCCTCCTCCCATACTGTCTCTGGTATCTTTAGTTGCTTCTCATGCTTTTATGCCTTTTCCAAAGTTGCAGTTTCTTCCATAGAGTGCAGACATTCAGTATACATTAATTGGGGACATACAATGCCTCTCATAGTCTGGCTTACTTAACTTAGCATTAAATCTTCCATATTTGTCCACTTTCTAGCATAATTACATTTAATGTCTTATCAATTGTTTGGCCAAATGTTTAAAAACTAACATAACTTATGCATGACCTTACTCCATTTCCTTTTATGTGAGGCTTTTCTCCTCATTCCCTGTTTTCTTCTACTGTTCTGCTGATGACACACAGAGACTTTCAGAGAGCAAGATCCTTGCTCTGCACTAGAACAATGCCTAAGAATGAATGAATAAATGATTCATGGAGAATTTGATGAAAAATACATAGAAAAACTTTGCCTCTGTATTGGAGAGTAATACCATATAATATTGGGGAAGATTAGCCTTACACTGAGCACTGTTTCAGTTCCACCTAACAAATTTTAAAAGCAAAACACAAAAAGATCAACCTGTTTCCAGAGTCTGAGACACTAAGACTCAGAACAAGACGCATGAATATTTGAAAAAATACAGATAAATCCAATACCCAGTGAGGTAAAAAATCAAAATGCTTGGTATCCAACCAAAAATTACCAGACTTGCAAGGTGGTAGGACAATATAAACCATAATCAAGATATAATCAATACACATTGATCTGGAACTGGCCTATATGTTATACTGGCATACAAGTACATTAAAACATTTAATATAACTATATTCTGTATATTTAACAAGTTAAGTAGTCGTATGAAAAACATAAAGAAAGACCTAAACAGAAATTCTTTTTTTTTTAACTTTACTTATTTATTTTATTTTAATTTGACCAGAGAGGACAGAGAGAGAGAGAGAAAGCAAACCACCAGATCTGGGACTCAAACTGTGGTCAGCCATGGGAAAGTACAGTACCCTTAACCACCATGTTACCTTCCAGCCCCCATAAACAGAAATTCTGAAAATGAAAACTATAATTTTTATATATAAAAATATATACTGGATGTGTTTAACACACACACACAAAGATTGGATAGATTAATCACCCAGCACCTGCTCTGAGCCCTCCACTCCTATTCCTCCAACCCCTACCCTAGGCTCAACACTTCTTCCAGATTGTGCTGCAGGACACATTTGGGGACCCAGAACCCCAGTGGGGTGTGCATTAAGGTCCAGAGGTGGACATCCTTGGTCAGATCTCAGAAGGAAGTCTTGGGGCCTGGGCCTGCGCGGCGGCAGTGGCGGGCCCGGGCCTGCGCGGCCGGGCCTATGGGCCCGGGGCTCTGCGC
>NW_006204388.1:3208736-3240841 GCF_000334495.1 Tupaia belangeri chinensis
GCATATTTGACGACTGCAGCGAGCTGTATGGGCACAGCTGGGTACTACTTTATAGTATGTTCATTCTACTCACTGGGGTTTATGCCTAAAGTCAGACTTGGGTTCATGTTAGGTATGTGTCAGCTGTGCTAGCTATTGGATATATTTAGACTAATTAAGTTCATTGGCAGAACAATTGAATGGGGGAGGGAAGGCATGGAGGGCAACCGTGGATGCCAAGGACAATGTGGGAGGAGGATAGGACATGGCAGAGGATGGGGGATACGGAATCAAGGATGGCAAAACAAAAGGCAAGGTATGTAGGACATAAGAATTGGAAAATTATTTGCTGAGAACATGCATGTTGATGTGCTTGATTGAGCCAATGCACAGTGTATTTTGGATGGAAAATTCATTTGTGTGTTGTGATAGTATATAGTGAATTAATGCAGAAAATGAATAAATTTAAAATTAAAAAAAAAGTAAGTCTTGTTCCTGCATGTAAATGATGAATCATCTTTGGGAAGCCTTCAGGTTGTTGCCCATGCAAGTTTTGACACTAGAGAATTGGTTTTGGGGAATCCTGGGATTAGGTGATGGTGTAATGGTTGCCTCATTGGACTCTCCCATAGTCAACTGTGGTTAGAGTCCCAAACTCAGTGGTTTAAAACTCACTCCAGGCACATATGAGTGTGTGCCCAAAACCCAGAGAAGAGAATGGAGGATAGGTGATTGTGGCATGGCCATCTCCCCGGGGGAGGGGGGGGTCATGATTTCTTACTTTCTATCTATCTGTCTCTCTGGAGAGCACAAGCACCCAATAGCAAAAATCTCTTAAAATAAAAAAGTCTATCCAAAAGACAAAATGTGGAACTAAAGGCAGACAAAATTGAAGTTATTGGAAATTGTGATGCAAAGGTTTTCCTTATCAAATATAAATAGAGGCACCTCTCTGAAGTACCTGAGACAATACATTCACCTGAGGTGTAGGACTAATGTTCTGGGTTCTATACTGAAAGTTTACAGTGAAGCCACAGCTACTATTCACTCTTTTATTAAGGACAGTGGCTTTGTGTGTATTCATACCCCAATAATTACATCCAATGACTGTTTTTCAAGTTGAACCTTCAAGAAAAATAAAGATGCCTGAGGAGTGTTTCTCCAGTTTTCCTGCTTTCTTAACTATCTCAGGACAACTTCATCTAGAAGTAATGTCAGGAGCTTTCACTCAAGTGTTAACCTTCAGTCCAATATTCCGAGTTGAGAATTCTCAGAGCCGGAGACACCTGGCAGAGTTGTATATGATAGAAGCAGGCATGTCTTTTGTTGAAAGCCTCCAAGATTTCATGCAGGTTATGGAAGAACTCTTCAAATCTACAACCATCATGGTTCTCTCAAATTGTCCTGAAGACATTGAACTCTGTCACAAATTCATAGATCCTGGACAAAAGGAGAGATTAGACTACATGCTTAAAAAAAAAAAAAACTAACCACTTCTTACACTGAAGCAGTGGAGAGCTTAAAGCAAGAACCCCAGACCTTCACCTTCACTCCAGAGTGGGGTATTGATCTATAAACTGAACATGAGAAGTACCTGGTGAAGCACTGTGACAACATAACAGTCTTCAGTCTTCTTTAATTAGACATTAGCACTCAAGTCCTTCTACAAGCAGGATAATGAAGATGGCCCTCAGCACACAGCTGCTGCTGCTATTGATTTTCTGGTTCCTGGAGTTGGGGAGTTCTTTGCAGGAAACCTCAGAAAGGAACAGTACCATTTCTTAGAGCAGCAGCTGGCCAGATTAGGACTTCAAGGAAGCCTACCAATGGTATCTGGACCTTTGTTGATTTGGATCTGTGCCACATGCAGGTTTGGAGATGGGATTTGAATGTTACCTGCGGTGCATCTTAGGGAGTTGACAAAATCAAAGATGTTTTCCTTTTTTCCAAGGTTTCCTCATTATGTCTTATGTAGCCAGAAGATTGGTTAAAGAGAAGCATCCATGGCAGAGGCACTATACATGAACATGCATATAGGAGAATGCCTGTTTCAATTTTAGTAATGCAGATTTCAATATGTAATTGTTATAAGACATATTTATAAAAAATAGACATGATCGTGGGTCCAATAGGTAGCATAGTGGTGAAGGCACTGCATTTCCACATGGCCGACCACAGCTTGAGTCCTGGACCTGGTGGCTTTAAAAATCATGCCAGGTGTACATGTGTGCATGCCCCAAATCCAAAGAGAACAGAGGAGAAGGGATTGCAGTCTGGCCATCACCCAAGGGATTATTTCTTACCTTCTCTCTGTCTCTCTCTGGTGAGCACACTTACTCTATAGCAAAACTTTTAACAAACAAGAAAAAACAGGTGATCATGAACTCTTTAGGAAGTAGAGTAGAGGGCAATTCAGGGAAAGATGAACTCCCCCAAGAAGAGGTACTTAGTGTAAGCTGAGTCTCAAAACTATTCCCTCGATTAAGAAAAAATGAAATTGGAAACAAGCAGTTAGCGTAATGGCTATGTCGCTGGGCTCCCACGTAGTCAACCGCGGTTCGTGTCCCGGACCCGGTGACTTAAAACTCACGCCAGGCGCGTGTGCGTGCATGCCCAAAATCCCGAGAGGAGAATGGAGAAGAAGGGACTGTAGCGTGACCATCCCCACTGGGGGGTGATTTCTCGCTTTCTGTCTTTATGTCTCTCTCTGTCTGTCTGGTGAGCGCATGCGCCCTATAGCAAAAATCTCTCCAAAAAGTCAAAAAATGTAATTAAATTCAATGGTCTCAAAGGTTCTTTTAAACTATAAGATGTGATGAATAGTATGTTCTTATTTTGATTATTAGATCACTTGTGTAACTTCAGAAACAACTAGTAGCTAAAAATAAAATATTGAATCTTAACAATGTATATATCTGGATAAATCCAAAAGAGCTCCTCCCCCAAAAAGTAAAAGTAAAACAAAGAACAGAAGGGATGGAAAAAATAAAATGATAGATTCAAATTTAACCATATCAATAATCACTTTAGATATAAATGGCTTCTATATTCCACTTAAAAGGAAGATATTATCAGACTGGATTAACTAAGCAAAATCAAGCCATAGTCTTCCTACAAAAAATGTAATTTAAACATAAAGTGATAAATAGTTGGAAAATAAAAGGTTTTGTTTTAGAGAGATTTTTGCTGTAAGGTACATGCACTCACTAGAGAGACAGAAAAAGACAATGAGACAGAAAGCGAGAAATCACTCCTCAGGGAGGAATGACCACACCACAATCCCTTCCTCTCCATTCTCCTCTCAGGATTTTGGGCACATACGCACATGATCCTGGTACCAGCTTAAGCCACCAGGTCTAGGACTTGAACCCCAGTCAACTACATGGGAGTCCAGTGATGTAACCATGGCACCATCTCCTAGTCCCTCTTCTGCTTTTTAATTCCAGAAGGAGCATATGAGAGAGAGAAAGAACCCTTCCCCCTGCTACAGTGGGGTGTGATGACACTGCAATCCTTTTTCATCCATTCTTCATTCCTGACACAATTCTAGGCACACCTGTGCTTATGCCTGGTGTGTTTTTCAAGCTACTGGGACTAGAACTCAGTCCATATGATTCACCATATATGATCTGGCTCCATTAACCACCGTGCTCTGGGGCTGACCCAGGATTTTATTTTTAAGATTAATAAAAGTGATCCTTTTACCAGACTGATCGATTTAAAAAGGAGGAATGCATAAATTATCAATACAGGGAATAAGAGATGTATAACTACAGGTCCTACAAACATTAAAAAGATTATATGGAAGGGACTAGCAGGTGGTATAGTGGTTGTTTTCTCCTGGCAATAAAAAATAATGAAAAATAATAGAATCTAAAAGTTGATAAAATGATTATAATGATTTATATTCTATCCCAGAAATACAAAGTTTGTCTAACAGCCTAAATCAATCAATTTAATACAAAATTTTAACCAACTCAATAAAGAAAATACCCAAAAGATTATCAAAGGAAACACAGGGAAAGCACTGGAAATAATTTAACACCCATTCCTGATTTAAAGCATTAAACAAGTAGGAAATTTCCTCAGTATGATAAAGGGCATCTACAACTAATGCCGTATGTAACGGTAAAAGACTCGACATTTCCTTCTTACCATCAGGAACAAGACAAGGATGTCCTTTCTCACCATTTCTATTCACTGTCGTACTGGAGTTTCTGGCCAGTGGAATAAGGCAAGAAAACAAAAGGAGTAAAGGAAATCCAGACTGAAAAGTAAGAAAAATAAAATGCTTTATTCATAGGCAACATGATTTTCTATGTACCTATATGATAAAGTCTACAAAAAAACTACTACTAGAACTAATAAATGAGTTTAGAAAGATTACAGAATGCAAGATTAACATACAAAAATTATATTTATTTCTATGCAACAGCATCTAACAAGTTAAGGTTCAAATGAAAAAAATACCACCATTTTTAGGGCCAGGTGGTGGTACAGTAATAGCCCAGAACTCTGCAAGGCTGACATACATGGGTAGGTTCCAGGTCTGGAGACCTCCCTAAACATACTGGATATAGGTGTGCTCATAATATGGATTGGCTGAAACTGGGAATAATTTGGAACATGAGATCCCAACCAGAGGTACCTCTCCTCTTTTCTTTTTCTCTCTCCCTTTCTCATGTATGGAAGAAAGAAAAACAATTTAAAGCCCACCATTTACAATGGCTTAAAATACTTCTAATATTTAAAAATAACCATTTTTTGATCAATGGGTTATACAGTAATACAGTGACAAATTAATCAAGAAGACTGCTCTCAAGAAACTGTCCAAGTAGGGAAATAAACAAAAAAACATAATAAATACTCTGGTAAGTAGAGGAATGCAGATAAGCCTTGACATTCAGCCAGCTATATTCACAACTTCCATCTGTTAAGGATTCCATTGTCTATTCTTCCATCATCTAAGAAGGACCAACAAAGCAATCTAATAATTCCATAAACTAGATCAGCACAACCAGAATTCCTAATGCTGTCTGAATAACTCTTTGTCTGATACCTGCAATAAGAGATTATGTGGTTTTAGTCCACATTTGAGGTTCTTTTACCTAATAAACTTCCAGTCCAAAGAGTGGTGGTGGTGGTGGTGTGTATGGAGGGGTCTTTATTCTAAAGATTTCAGCTGCCCACAGTTCTTCAGAAATTACAGTGTACCATGGGCCTTCGATAGCTGAGCTACTGTTAATCCAATAGGGCTGACCCAGAATCCTCTTTGCTGTGTTTGTGTGTGTGTATGTGCATGCACGTGTGTGTGTGTGTGTAGGTGTGTGTGTGTGAGAATCCAGAGCTGATTAATTAAAATCAAGGCATAATCAAGATTTTAAGTAAAATAATTCAAATTCTTTAGGAAAAGCAAATCAAATCCTTAAACACCCATTTATAAACAAAATTTTTGTTTTGCCTGCTCAGTTCACTGAGACAGTTCTTCTAGTAGCCTCTACTAAATTCAACAAACAACGAGTTTTGAGCCCTCGTACTGGTGCCCTGAACATGATGACGCATAAGTGTTGCAGTAAGCCTGTTGCCAGGCTCTACCATTTTAAGCTAGCAGATATCAAAATATGTCAGACCGAAGCCAGAGACCACAATAATTTCCATGTTTTTTGCTCACACAGGCATGTGGAAAACAAGAGAGATTCTCTGAATGAAAGGTGAGACCTCTCAGCAAGAGGATGCTCTGATGTCCACTAAAGGAGAAGAGAGAGAGAAAGAACATGCATGGTTGGAGCTATATATGTACCCCCTCCCAGATATTTTTGAAGGATGACAAGCCAGACTAAGTTCTGACAGTGGCGTGGAGATGAGAGGGCAGGAAGGGTTGCCTTGCATGTGATTCCTAGGGGTGCTGCAGAACTGAGTGCAGGAGTTTTGCTACTCTGTCAGTTTTCTTCTGGGAGAGCAGCTGATTTGGCTGCCAATTTCCACCCTGACAAGTATTGAACATTTAGCCAAATCGCATAGTGCTGGGGGCAAGTTAATTCTATTTCTCTACAATAGGCAAGAAACTTGTAAACTAAAGTGGAAGGCAGCCATGCTAACAAGTGAAATAAGGTAATGTGATATACACAAAAATAGTCTCATACGTGAGATTCTGTAAAGGACAAAAGAGTGCCATGCCTGCAGCATCACAGGTAGTTAGTGCTCCATCAGACTGTGACAGAAACGGAGAATTTGTCCGTGGAGGGGAGGGGGGTCACAGGAGCAAAGCGGGGGAGGTCCAAGGGAAAGGTTAGAATGGGTGCGAAAAGGGAGGCTTGAAACACTACCCTGCCATGAGAAACAATGAACAGCCAGGTGTGCTGGGGCACAAATGAAAAAGGAAAGTGGCAGGTTATGGTCCCACAGGCCGTTGGGGGTCAGGGTGCTGAGGACAGTACAGCTGTGCTAACCCGAAGTGCTCTGGTTTTATCCAGTGAATTATGTGGACATCTTAAAGGTTCAAGTGAGAAAGGAACATGGTGAGATTTTTCTTTCAAAGGAATTCCTCTGGCCGTATGATCAGGGAAGTGTTGAAGACAGAGATTAGGAGACAGTTAAGAACGCAAAAGTTTCTTTTCACAAGGGGCACTAAAATATCACTGGGCATGTAATAAAATTCAGAAAATTGTATTGATACGACGTCTATACCTGGATGGAAGTACTACTTAAAAGATACCACAGATGTAAAACAATGCCCAAAAAAAAGAAAGAAAAAATCACTAAAACCAATTCCTGTTTTGTTTTTGTTTTTGTGTGTTTTTTTTTTTTGAGAGGCTTTTGCTATAGGGTGTGTGTGCTCACCAGAGAGACAGAGAGACAGAGAGACAGAAAGCAAGAAATCACCCCTCGGGAGGGATGACCATGCCACAATCCCTTCTCCTCCATTCTCCCCTCGGGATCTTGGGCGCGCTCACACATGTGCCCGGCATGAGTTTAAGCCACCAGGTCCAGGACTCGAACTGTGCTTGACTACGTGGGAGTCCAGCGACATAGCCATGATGCCAACTGCTGATTCCCAATTCTTGTTCTTCAACAATGTGGCTAAAGCCTCAGAAGACCAAACACCAAAGGTGGCACAGGGATACCTAAGAAAGGTATTTGTGCAGACAAGGGCACCAGTAAGATTAGATTTCCATCATCCAGGAGGGTGTGTTTCCTATAAACTACAGCAGATTAATGCTCTGTCGCTCAACTGGTATAAGTTTTCTGGCACTTAGCTCCCATGAAATCTTTTTCTTTGGCCTCTTATACTAAGCAAAAGAAAGATGAAAGGGAAGAAAAGTACTTGGGTCCTGATATTCCTGGAATCTCTCTTCAGTGAACTGACAGTGTACAGGAATCACAAAGCCTGTAGCTCTAACTCAGGGAGAACAGGTCTTCGGAAACAATAAACTACAATGTAAATGGTGCAGCAGGTGGAAAGTCCTTCTGAGCATATTCCAAACTGTCCATTCCTCTGTCTTCTCTCACTCTGCATCTTTCACCAGATATGCCCCTCCATCTCCTCTCTCTGTCCTCCCATCCCCCAGTCCTCAGCCTATCCTCCAGATAGGCTTATTCCACCTCCCTGAGGCTGTAAAACAATTAAAGTCCCCTGTGATCTCCTCCTTTAATAAATAAACCAAATTCAGAATTCATTTTCTCTACATGCCTGAAACATCTCTCACACACACACACACACACACACACTCAAACAATATGCACTATTTCAATGAATTGTGCCAGAAACACAATGGTCATCTTTTTGCTACCTTTTTTTATTCCAGCACATTTACCAATCACAAAATTTAATCAGGCCTCCTCTGAAATATCTCTTGAAACTGAACATTTATATCCACCCCCAGTCCACCCCCCTATATCAGATATCCTTACTTCATTTGTGCGTCCATATCATTTATCTCACACAAATATCCCATTCCAATGAGTTATCCACAGCACAATCAGAATGGTCTTACTAAAAGGCAAATAAGGGACTAGCAGGTGGCATGGTGGTTAAGGTGCTGGACACTCCCACATAGCTAACCCAGGTTCATGTCCTGGACCTGATGGCTTGCTTTCTCACTTTCTCACTCTCTCTCTCTGTATCTCTCTCTGGTCAAATTAAAATAAATGAATTAATAAATAAATAAAATTAATAAATAATTCTTTAAAAATAAAATTTAACTTAAAAAATTAAAAAATAAAAGGCAAATAAGATGATGTCACTCTTCTGACTAAAACATTTCAATGATTTCCTCTTTTTAGGATGTGGGTCTTGATTTCTTTACATGGTTTACAAAGTTCTACAAAATCTGGTCTATGAGTATCTTTTATCTCTCACATTACATTATGTTCACGTTCAGACTTTTATAAATTCTACAGCCTGTGCCTGAATACTCTTTTATTTGCCCTTTGACTAGATAACATTTTTACGTTCTTCCTATCTCAGCTTGGACACTTATGTCTCCTGGGATTTCCTAACACCAAAATATTGGCTCATTGGAAAAGTCATGAATTTTTGCATAGTAAAACATACAAAAATACGTCATGACTTTTCTTTTTTTTCCCTAACCAACTGAGTTTCATTTGTTGTATAAATCACCTAACATCTTTCAAGTGAAAAAATACTAAATTTTAATAAAAATATAACAAAATGAATTAAAACCCAATAAAAATTAGCTTTTGGGAGGGAACATCATTCTACTCAATTAAAGCAAACATGTTTATAGACCACAGATTAGTTTATTCTTAATACCCATCATGCCATGAATTCACAGGGAATAGGTTCCAGTAGCTCAGGCTCCTTTCCATTGGTTCTCACAAAGTGTGCTTCTCTGAGTGGAGCAGGCTGGTGCTTCAGTTGAACACAGGTACCTTTCTCTTTGGCTTCTTTCTTTTTCTGGTCATTTTCCTTCACACATTTTAGGAAGCTATCTCTGCTCTTAGAATGCTTAATATGCTCAATACGCACATTAATTCTCTTGGCAAGAATCTTGCCCTTAACTGTTATTCACAACAATGCCAACAGCATGCTGGGTAACATTGTAGACTCTTCCAGTTTTACCATGGTAACATTTGTGGGGCATTCCTTTTTGAACAGTACCCATTCCCTTGATGTCTACAATATCACCTTTCTTGTAGATTTGCATATATGTTGCCTAAGGAACCACTCCATGTTTTCAAAAAGGCCTAGAGAATATATCCCTTTGTGTATGTCATTTTGGTTAATTACTGGAAGATGGCAATTCCGGCCAAAAGGAAGCCATGATGACTTTCCCAGCAACCCAATATACGTTCTTACCATGTGATGCCATAGTACTCTATACTAGGGCTTTTAGACGCAAACAACAAAACCAATTCTAGCTAATTAAAGCAGAACTCAAATATTTTAAATATTAGAGCACCAACAAAATCTCTCATATGGCCAAAGGGTGGAGCTTAGAAAATACCCAACCAGGGAACTGGAAGGTGGCATGATGATTAGGGTGCTAGACTTCCACATGGCTGACTGCAGTTCAAGTCCCAGACCTAGAGGTTCATTTTCACTCTTTCTCTCTCTCTCTCTCTCTCTCTCTATCTCTCTCTTCTTTCTCTTTCTCTCTCTCTATTTCTCTGGTCAAATTAACAAATAAATAAAGTTAAAAAAAATAATTCTTAAAAAAAAAAAAAGGGAAAGAAAATACCCAGCCAACAAGAATGCCCCAGGCTCCACTGTTGACTTCTGAGACTGGGCACTGGGTTTTACCACTGGGACCTCTTCTACTGCCTCAGATCAGTGGAGCCCAGATCACATCCCTGTGCCTCACAGCAGGGCACTGCGAGGGAGTTCCTGACATTTATCTTTAGATGTTAGGACAGTTAAATATTTTTAAAGTTTCTTTTATTCACAATAGAGAGTATGTGCATGCGCGTGACACACAGAGAGAGCAACAGCCACTCCTAACGGGGTCTTCATTATCACAATCCTCCCTGAGCCTCAGCCATTCCAGGTCATGGGCAAGCCCACATGGCAGCCATGCAATGGGACACAAATCTAGGATTTGATCCTGTTATACAGTTTTGTTGAAGAAGAGCTCAGTGGTCAATAGCCATAACCACCTATTAAATTTAAAATTGTTAATGAGTTTCTTAAAAAGTGTTAAAATTGTCAGCTGGTATAATATAAACCTTGTCAGTTTTCCAGGGACTCCTTTGGGCATTACCATGTCTGGCAAACACCTGGAGATTAATTAAAGAGTACAGAAATATGAGTGAAATAGTGGTACATATTCTCGGAGTGCAGGACACATACCATTGGGCCAGAAAGCAAGGTAGAGAGCAGGCAAGCATTAATGACCAGCAAAAATATGAGAAGAATCATCTCAGCAAATCAAAAAGACATAGCTAAAATCTGCAGCCTGGTTGGAAGATGTGGCATGCTGAATGCTGTGAACAAGGTGGCCAGAGAGGGTTAGAGGTGTTACCATGATCTGCCATAACACCCCATATGTCAATCTTAGCACTAATAAAATCTTATTAAATAGTTCATTCCCAGTTACCCTTGCCAATTTATAAGATCTGTGAAGACAAGGACAGTATCCATCTGTGCCTGTCCATAGATGATGTTAATATATTTGTTGCTGATATGAGTACATAGATAATGTATAATTTTAAAACATAAAGTGAATTAATGAGTGAATGAATAAATGAATGAGAGTGAGGATGAAGGCACAGAGGTGGCAGCGGGAGGTAGATGCCAGAGAATGGTGCCAGGTTGCAGTGGGGTGACTCAGATCAGCTCAGGCCAGGCACTGGCCACTCCCACACTGTTCCTTTCTTTCTAATCCGCTTCTCCTTCTCCTTGGGAAGGATTGAGGTCTCTGGAAAACAGCCAAAAAAACTGTTATGGGAACGGCAGGCCCAAAGAATGCTCAAGCGTCAGGAGGATCTGGGCACTGAAAGCCACTTCTGTTCCCCTCCCTTTGTTGAGGGGGGTGGGGAAAGGCTTCCAAAGCCATAACTCCTTTCAGTGGGATTTAGAAGACATATAAAGGGCCCGGCTGATGACTTGCCTCCTCATTCTGCAGTTGGTGCCAGAAATCTCGATCCTCCACTGGGAGAAAATGTCTATCCAGTAAGTATCTCTGGGAGATTTTTTTAAGATGCTTCAGTGGGTTGATGGTAAATAGGTATTTCAAGAGCTCCTGAAGAGAAAGCACTGATTGACAATCTGTTTCAGGAAGACTCATGGGTCTTGCAGAGAAGATTTTTTTTTGTATTTATATTTATATTTATTTAGGTCTAAATTAAAATGGGGTTTGTGTGATTCAGACTGGGGCTTAGCAGCAGTTATGAACAGAGGTTCTCAGGCATACTCGAGTTCCACTTCTTGCAGGACCATTTCCTATGAGCCAATTACTTCATTTTTTAAGTCTAGGTTTTTCCACAGGTAGAGTGAGTATAACAATAGCACTTGCCCAATTGTGTTAGGAAATTACAATGAGCCAACACCACACAAAGCTTTTCTTACGGCATGTGGCACAAGGTAATTTAATTAGGGAGTCTGGTCCGAGCTCTCGCTTAAGAAGTTATAAAACAGAGTCGAAGCGAAGTGGTAGGAAATAAGCAGAAATATGGAACCTGAGTCTCCTGGTCTATTTTTGGATGGTACTTCAGCTCTTAAGGACTGATAGAGAAATGAGATGATGGAAAGAACAAATGGTATAATATAGGTAATAAAGGATGAGGTGGGTGCCTGACCCAAAAGTGTGTCATCTCCTACCCAACAGGAGGGAGAGGAATCAGTGACTCCGTGAAGCAAGAAATCGTGAGCGTTGAGAAGGCAAGGTCATTCTGTGGGAAAGACCCTGTCTAGGGTCAGTCATTGTCCAGAATGAGAACTGATAGCAACAGAATCTGTGGATTTGTCTTGAGATATATGGGAAAACTGCAGAGGGTAAACTGAAGTCCACAGTGACTACCAATATAGGAGTCATTTCCCCTGACATTAAGGAGTTGCACTGAGCTGGACCTTCCTCCATACCTGAGTACGTTTCTCTCCCCACCTTATTTGTGTGCTCCCTAGCCGAGCTAGCCTGGCTATAGCCAACTGCCATCGGGTCTGAGGCTGCCTTCTCTCCTAGAGTCCTGCCTCTGTCTCCACACTTATTTGAATATTAACATGAGCTCCTTCTTCACCCTTTTGCCATTTCAGAGTCGAACATCCTGCTGCTGGTTACAAGAAACTGTTTGAAACTGTAGAAGAACTGTCCTCGCCACTCACAGCTCATGTGACAGGTTGGTCTCACTCATCTTGAAGTCATCCTCCTTTTTCAGTTGAGGTCTTTTTTTCTCCTCTGGCTTCTTATTCATTGGCATCTCTCAGTATAGGCTCATCCTGTGGGATACAGAGAGGGATCTAGGGGTTCCGGTTTTTTATTTCAAGAACTCCTTTCCTCTCATTTACCTTTACTTTTCTTCACCTCTCTAATGCAGAAAAATGAAACTCTTCGAGGACTCAGACTATGCCTTTGTCATATTTTGAACTGTCAGTGCCTAACTCAGTGCTGGTACATTGCAAATGTCCTGTTAATGTCTGTCCCATCAGCTTCTCAATAAATCAGAGTCTGGTGACAAGTACCTGGGAATTACAGTAAAGGGTAGTGGATTTCATGGCCATTGTATTGGAAACAGGTTGGTTTTAGAGTCTGATGTAGGTGCCAATTGTAGCTATGTTATTTCATTATCTGAAAGCTGAACCCTATCAGCTACATAAAGCTTTCTGAGACTATTTTTTCACCTATCAAAAATCAAACTTTAACTACTGGGAATATTGTAGCGATTAAATGAGGTACTGTAAATAAAACTATCTCCTCAATATTTGATACAAACCAACCAGTAGATGGTTACACTATCATCATTATCCAAACATACTATGTGATCCATACTGTCACCTTGCTTTGCATAACATGGTATTGTGGAAGCGGTCAAATGCTGAGCAAGTCCCTCTCCCCCCACTTTCCTCCTTCGTGAAATAGAAAGAACAAGCCAACAGGCTACTGATCTGTAGGAATTTCATTTGCTTAAAAAATCCCTGGCAAGGAATTAAGCAAACATTGTCAATTGCTGTACCTTCTAAAGGATATAGGACCCGAACCTAATTGTAAAAATTGAAAGGCCTTTAAGACGTCTTGGATACCCCTGATTTTGCAGGTGTACAACTGAGGCCTATAGATGTCATGGCAAATTCTGATCCAGAATCCAGTACACCCAGCCCTGTGTACTTTCTGCTACAACCAATTGACTTTACCTGAGCAGTAATTCGTGCCCTTACAGGGATAGAACTCTAGGTTGTTTCATTTAAAAGGTTTCTTCTATGAAAGCCATCTGTTTATTAATTATTGATTCTTGCTCCTAATCTATCCCTCTACCCATCACTCCGTGAAAATATATCCAAAAAATTTAAATTATTTACAATTTGATGGTAAAAGGTCAACGGATTGATATCTAGATAAATCTATCCAGTGAAGAGTCCCCATTCCCTTACTCTTTTAAGCCCTTTATCCAAACTCTGAAACATTACCATACCTTCCCACCACCTGCAAGAAGAATCAAGTCATCAGACATTTTCCCAATGCTGTCCAGCCTGAGAGCTAGGAGTGAAAACTACTGCCAGGTTCATAAAGAGGCTGCCAATCTGGCTAATATAATCACTCCACCTTAGCACAGCCCAGCACAGCTCAAGGGCAGGGGTAAGAAACAACATTCTGTGGCTTGTCTTCATCTCAGGCAGGATTCCCCTCTGGCTCACCGGCAGTCTCCTTCGATGTGGACCAGGACTCTTTGAAGTTGGATCTGAGCCATTTTACCACCTGTTTGATGGGCAAGCCCTCCTGCACAAGTTTGACTTTAAAGAAGGACATGTCACATACCATAGAAGGTAAAGAAGCACTAGGTCCAATTCTCTCCCGTAGGAGTGGTGCCTAGCTCAGTTCCTCCTCCTACATGCTTTTTAACCTCCTGAACTCAGGAGGGGACCTGTAAACTTTCTTTCTTCCAAGAATCCATCTGGGCTGGTGTCTGCATGTGCACCTAGGACCCCTACTATGGTGAAAAAGAAGCAGCTAAGAGTTAGGGGTTTGGGGTCCAGTATGCCTAGCTTCCATTCTTATATTCACCAGACACTACTTGCCTAGGTGGGTGAACTTTAGCAAGATGTCAACCTCTAATTCTTGCTTTTGTCATCCATAAAATGGGAGAAATATAGAAGCTACTTCATAGGTTCATTGTAAGGATTAAGTGAGAGCACAGCACATCTGAAGCACCCAGTAATAATAAATGTCATTGTTATTGTTCTTGTTGTTATTATTATTACTATCTTGATTCCTTAACTTTTTTTATCATCATAAAGGTCTAGGAGGGAGGGAAGGATGTCACAAAGGAGGGAAGAACCAGCTATGTCATAGTGACACCAGAAAGATAATTTTTCTGAAAACAAGAGATGATTGCTAAAAGGCTTAAAGACCTGAACTACCATTCCAGGAAGCCTGCATCAACACCATAATATATCCTTATTTTCTACTTTAATATTCAAGCCTGTTAATGGTTTTGAGGCATTTTGAAAGATTTTAGGCATTTTGAAAAGATATCAACAGGCAGACCAAAGGGAGACATGAAATAATCTGGATAACTTAGACTGTAGTATAAGAGACACAGATAGGTCAAGCAGAAATTTATCAATACAAGCATATTTTAAATGTTCAGATAGAGATTTCATATGCCTTCTGAAGATCTGGGAGGTTTTTCCTCTTCATAAAAACATAAAATCAGATTTTAATTGGTTCTCCACATTCGAAACCCTAAGTAGTATATCCCATCTCAGCTCAGCTATGGTTCACAGATCTGCCTGTGCAAGAGATTGAATCCAAGAATACCTTCTTCTAAACACAGCAAATTCAATGTAAAAATTTAAGAAAACACAAGAGGGTCAGAGGGAAATGGAAAGGCATATAATTTATCACACCATGTCCAATATTTCTCCACTAAGTGTACATTGATAACTCATGGACCACAGGGAGTCAAAGGTCCAGTATGAACGTCCCATGAGCTACATGGTATGATATGGAAAGGTCATGTTATCCAGCACTGGCAGACTTGGGTTCTAACCCAACTCAGCTACATATGCCAATCACTTAACCTCTCTAAACCTCAATTTCCTCACCTGTCAGTGTGAGGTTTAAAAGACATAAATTTAAGTTCATGCAACATTGTCTTCCCCCCCCCTTGTTTATCCCAAGAAAAGAAGCTGGCAGTAGTCTTTATTCTTCATTCTTCATGTTGTGGATTTATGATTCTGACATGATGAGGACACAGAATGACAATTCTAAGCTCCACACAGTTTACACTGATTACCCTGGTCTTTGACCCTTTCCCGTGTCTCAATGTCCTTCAGGTTCATCCGCACCGATGCTTATGTACGGGCAATGACTGAGAAAAGGATCGTCATAACAGAATTTGGCACCTGTGCTTTCCCAGATCCCTGCAAGAATATATTTTCCAGGTAACTGAAACCAAATTGCATGTTATTAAAGACATTTTACACTAGCCCTTTTTCTATCATGACTTGAAGTTTATTGGACTGAAAAATTCATTTGCTTCTGCAGATTTTTTTCTTACTTTCGAGGAGTGGAGGTTACGGACAATGCCCTTGTTAATATCTACCCAGTGGGGGAAGATTACTATGCCTGCACAGAGACCAACTTCATTACAAAGATTAATCCAGAGACCTTGGAGACAATTAAGCAGGTAGGACACAGTGCTCAGGTGATGTCACTCAAGAATGTAAAATCTGGAATTTAAAATTAAATCACCTGTGCAATGTGGTGGACAGAATGTGAAAGCCAGCTTAAGTTTCAAATCTTTGCTTTGTCACCAACTACCAGTTATGTGACACGGAGGAAACTATTTCTTTTTCTGTGAAATTTTAAACACTTGTTACATAGATTGGCAGAAAACCATATGAAATACCTAGCACATGAGCTAGCAGGTGGCATGATGGTTAAGGTTAGATTCCACATAACCAACTATGTGATTCAAGTCTCAGACCCGGAGACTTGAAAATTATGCTAGGCACATGAATGTTTGTGTGCCTGAAATCCCAACAGAATAATAGAGGAGAAGGGGTTTTCAGTGTGGCTATCTCCCCTGAGTGGTGATTTCTCACTTTTCCTCTGTCTTTTTCTTTCTGTCTCTCCAGCTAGCTCACACACCCCATAGCAAAAACTAAAAACAAACAAATAAACAAAAAACCTAACATAGTAATGCATTTATGATACATATACTTATTGGATGCTTTTCATGTATAAGAATTTATATCAAATGCAAAGGATATACTAGTGAATAAGAAGACACGGTCCCTGCCCATCATGACTCTAAAGGCTACATGGACTTGACACATACTAGGTACAAAAAAAAAAAACCTTATTAATATTGGAAAGCCTGCTTTTCACAGTTATAGACAAATATGTTATACCAATTTTCACCATCTTACATATACTTCTTATTAGAAATGAAGCTATATCTAAATGAAATAACACAGGTCAAATTATCAGCAATATTAGAAAGTGATCAGTTTTACTTGAGAATTTAGGCAATCTCAATGCAATATTCTTAAAATAGATTCACACTTTCAACCAAAATTTATTAAGACAACAAATAGTTAGTAAGGCATTGCCCTTATCCTGGGTAAACTTAACATCACATCCAGATAGGGAAACAAAACAAGTATACAACTAAACTACACAAGGTCAAAAAAATGTGATGAGTCTCTTAACAGAAGAAAACCTTGGCACAGATAGATTTCTTCTGCCAGTGATTTGAGATGTAAAGTGAGGTCAGATAAAACAAGGTTCAAAGGGCTTACATTTGAGCTGGAGGTTAAAGTAGAGGTGAATTTGGAGAAAGCACATTCTCTATGGAAAGGTAACATGATCAAAGACATAGAAGTAGAAAAATAAAGAACATGTTCATAGAAACTTAAAAAAAAAAAAAAAAAAAAAATTTTTAAAAAAAAAAAAAAAAAAAAAAAAAAAAAAAACCTCTTTGGGCTGCGCTTGCAGTATTTCTTAATGGAGATACTCATGGCCTTGGAGAGGAGGTGACTCATCACTGTGGGGACTATCTCACATATTGCAAAAGCTTGGCATCCCTGGCTTCATCCACTCAACACCAGTCATGTCTTCAACCACTGCACAAACTCAAAATGCCCCTGACATTTCCAGATCTTCCCCTAGGGGGCATAATACTCCCAGTCGAGAAACCAGTGTCTAGAGTATGAAATGTCAAGGAGAATAGCCAGACACAGGGCTGGTGAAAACTCAAGCTTAAAAAATTAACTAAAAAAAATCAAAATTTGGAGAAAGCTGTTCAGCTAATTGGAAGCTACTCAAAGTCTATGTTGGTATGAGCAGAATTGTACTTTAGTATGTTTGATTGGGAAGCCATTTGTAAACTGTGTGGGACAGCAAAAGAGAGAGATAACTAGGAGGCTAGTGAGGCAGAATTCTAGAACAGATCTATCAATGCAATGATAGTATAAATAGAAAGGAAAACTAGTCTCAATATTAGGTCTCAGTATCACAAGCTGATTTATAATTAACAGTCTGTTTACTAAATCTTAATATATACTCTCAACAACACTTTCTTTTAGTTGTTGGTTTATGTGTGTAGCTATATATAAGTGTGTATGTGTGTGTAAATCATTTAGAGAAGAACTAAATCTAAGTTTCTTTTTTTTTTGTATTTGCTATTGTGCTTTTTTTTTTTTTTTTTTTTTTTTTTTTTTTTTTTTTTTTTTGGAAGAGGTTTTTACTATTTAGGGTGTGCGCTCGCCAGAAAGACAGAAAGCGAGAAATCACCCCCCCGCCAAGGGGGGATGCCACACCACAATTCCTTCTCCTCTCGGGATCTTGGGCATGCATGCACACATGCCCAGAATGAGTTTAAGCTACTGGGCCTGGGACTCAACCGCAGTAGGCTATATGGGAGTTCAGCGACATAGCCATTACACTGTTGGTCCCTATTGTGTTTAATTTTTAAATTTTTTATACTTACTTATCGTACATCTTACCAGCATACAATATGATTTGTCAAAGCATATATGCATTGCACATTACACAAATCAATGGGAGAGAAGGGTTCATGGAAGCTAAGTTTCTACGCCATTCATTTGATGCTGATAATGAATCTGTATTCCAACCACCTGACATTTAAACGCACATTATAGCAGCTATGGTATAACTCCAGAACACATTGCATTAGGGATAGGTTCTGTTGTGAATAATACTGAAGCCAGACTTCATATAAAAATGTAGTCTGGAAATTTTGAGGAGTTTTTTTGTTTGTTTACTATTATTCAGATAGCCTCCTAACTAGTGGTTTTGCCTTCAGCCTGATCCCCTTAAATGCAGCCTGATCTCCTAATGCAGCTGGAGTAATTTTTCTAAAATGCAAACATAAATGTGTTACTCCATCTAGGGAATTCATAGTTTCCAAAATAAGTCCCACGAGGGCCTTTGTGGCTAGCCCATTCGCATTTCCCTTCCTCCATGTATGCCCTTCACAGGCAACCAGGCTCTATCACCAGTATACAAACAGCATGCACAATTTCACAGTTCTTAACATTAGGACTCCCACTCCCACAGTCATCCTACTTAACCTGGTTAACTTCTTCTCACCTTTCAAACATCAGTCATAGCCATTGCCTTTGAAAAGCTTGCTTAATCCCCCAGTCTGGGTTAAATGGCCTTTCTCTACAGACAGTGTTTTGCACATGCTGAGCTTTACGTCAGCTTATGGGCTTAACAGAGTGCCATCCGATAGAATTTTCGGCAATGAGGGAATGCTCTGTATCTGCAACTTTCAAGTGCTATCGAGCGCTGGAAGTGTGGTTAATGTGACTGAGGAATTGAATTTGAAGTTTTGCCTGATTATAATTAACATACATTTAAATTGCTACATGTAACTAGTAATTACCATGTTGGACAGCACAGAACTAGACTGAAGTTTCTGAAAAAGCAAGAACCTTCTCTGTTTCCCTATATCCTGGCACAGTGCCTAGCGTATACTAGAAGCTCAAAGAATATTTCATGAATGATTGATGAAGGAATAAATTAATATGTTACTTATTATTTAAATAAGAGTGTTAAAACACTCTATGCTTTTAAAATAGTCTACTAATAAAAAAAAGAATTTGAGGCAGATACATTATATACTCTATGAACTAGTCAGTCAGTGATTATTTATTAAGTCCCACATACAAATTCTAGTGCTCAGTTGCCAACATGTGCTTCTGTATCCTTGAACAAGTCACTTGACTTCTCTAGGACCTCGATTTCTCCTTCTACAAACCAAGAAGTTCAGGTTCCATCTATGGTTCTGAATTTTTTATGAGTCTTCAAATTGAATTAAAGTGTTGAATCTTCTCTCCAAAATGTTTGCCTTTCATTTCAGAAGATTCATCATACTGATGACTTCTATTTAGGTTAAGACTTTCTATTCTAGATTAATCCTGGGGTCCCTTTTAGTTCCCAAATATTACTATGTGTAAGACACTGGGTTTGGTATTCAAGTTGTATGCAAAATTACCATTTTCGTAAATCAAATTTTACTGAATACCAGGCCAACAGGATGTATGGAGGTTAAGGAGGCTGAATTCCGTATGGTCAACTGAACAGTTAGAGTCCTTTGGAAGGACTCTTTCAAGTCCAGTGGCTTGAAAAACATGCCGGGCCCATATACGTGGGTGCCCTAAACCCTGAGAGAAGAAGGAAGAAGGGATCACAGTGTGACCATCCCCCCCAGAGAGTGATTTCTCACTTTCCCTCTTTTTCTCTCTGTGTCTCTCTCTAGCAAGCACATGCACCATACAATAAAATAAAAACAAACAAACAAAAAAAAAAAACAGAACAAAACAAAATTAAATTACTGAATACCAGCTATCTTGTAAAATTCAATCTAACAAAACTGAATTTGTAAGGTCCACCTCAAACAATGTGCAAAAAGAAAACTAACTAGAGCAATATAAGGTTGAAGAAACTTCAGAAATATTTACGGGAAAAAATGGGATTAAAACATGAGCTCATTTTGGTGCAAAATATTTTGCACCAAATATTTTGACAGTTTCTTGATAATCATTCAGATGATAGGATTATTTGAGTTCATACAAAATTTGGTTTAGTATTGCTTAGTATAATCTGTGTCACCTGGAAACCTGTTAGAAATACAGATCTTGAGTCCTACCCCAGGCAGACTGAATGAGAAATTTGGAGAGTGGTACCCACAATCAGTATTTTGCACTAAAATATTTTGAAATTCATAGTTTTTCACAATGCACATTTTCCATGAACTCTTTGAAGACTCCCCCTCATTTATATCTAATAATAAGCACAGCCATGGAGAGCTCCAGATTTCAGACACATGAGAAGTCAGCATGAGGTCGGAGGTGGGACTTCAGGCAGACAATGGAAAAAGGTAGGATGAGAAGGAAGAGAAAGTGAACTTAGGTTGAGAATGCAAGGGGTAGTAGTGGAATCAAACCTAGGGACAAAGGTCTAATTTCACTTCTTTCTCTTAACATGAATGCACTGATCTCCTGCCACAGGTTGATCTTTGCAACTACGTCTCAGTCAATGGAGCCACTGCTCATCCCCACATTGAAAATGATGGAACCGTTTACAACATTGGTAATTGCTTTGGGAAAAATTTTTCAATTGCCTACAATATTGTAAAGATCCCTCCACTGCAAGCTGGTGAGTTTACCAATTTTTCCTCTTCCAAAACCAAAATCTATAGTGTGAATAAGTAACTGGGAACACAGAATTCCATAACAGAATATGAGAATGGCATTATATGCATAGTTGATTGCTCAGACTTTGGAACAACTGCCCCCACCCATACCCGACTGAAACCCAAAGGACCATAGCAAGAAATAACACCTTGAAAATACAGAAAGCAGGAAGCCATGTTCTACTCGAAAATGCTTCAAGATATCATGCATATGTGAATTTGATCATGTGTGATTTAGATTTATAGCCACTAAACATTTATTGAGCACTTATTCATGTGCCAGACAAAATTAAATAAAATAAGCATGCATACATACATAATAGCATACATGCATATAAATGTAGGTAAACTAAATATTTTGAGTTTAATTCACAAAATCACAAACAAGTCTATTGACAGTTATTAATACTATAGAAAAGGAAATAAAATTGAGAGAATTCTCCTTTCATCTTCCATTCACTGACACTTTCTTGATAATCATTCAGATGATAGGATTATTTGAGTTCATACAAAATTTGGTTTAGTATTGCTTAGTATAATCCCTGTATCACCTGAAAACCTGTTAGAAATGCAAATCTTGAGTCCTACCCCAGGCAGACTGAATGAGAAATTTGGAACATACCCACAATAAGTATTTTTAAAAGTCCATTATGTGATTCTGATGCACACTAAATTTGACAGGTCACTTACCAGAAATAAACTTTTCTTTGTTCAGAGTGATTTTTGCTATAGGGTATGTGTGTTTGCTAGAGAGACAGAGAGAGACAGAGACAGAAAGCAAAAAGTCACCCCCTGGGGGGATGGCCACACCACAATCCCTTCTCCTCCATTTTTCTCTTGGGATTTTGGGTACATGCACACATGTACCCAGCATGTTTTAAGTAGCTAGGTCCTGGACTCAAACCACTATGGGCCACATGAGAGTCCAGCTACATAACCATTATGCCATCTGCTGGTCCCAAGTAGAAATAAACTTTAATGTGCATAAAAATTATTATACAGGGCAATTGACACAAACACATCTATACTATAATTTGGGGGCATCTTAAGATACATTTTGACCTTTCTAAAGTTTTGCCCTATTCCCCTGACTCAAAACCCACCTCCAATTGTCACAAGGTGTGTACCTGCCACAATTTTATAGGAATGCACTTTTACTTTATTCTTGAAGTTTTTATTTGTTTTTTTCAGAGAGAGAGATGGGGGGGGAGAAAGAAAGAGTATTCCCAACATGGTCTTGATGCTGGGATTCACCCCCAGCTTCAGTCAGCCCTGGCTCATTGGCATATGCCTGCCCAGTGTACTCAAGGGGGGCGGGGGGGAGTGTCCCTGGACATGAATCTGGAACCCTCCCATGTGGGACAGCCTCACAGACCATCGAGTTTTACCACTGTATCACCATCTGGTTCTCCACTTTTTCAAATCTGCTGCTATTTGGATTTTCCTGGGTGATTTCAGCTTCACATAAAATTTTAGTAAGAAATGCCAATGACTGAGGAAACAAAAATAATCTCTGGAAAAAGGAGTCAAGATCTGAAAATGTATTTCTTTGCTTGTATAAGCTGTTCTAAATGCATGTATTAAAAAAAAATTAAAAATAAGAGGCTGTTCCAAAGCCTTTTTAAAACCACTTTATTTCAGACAAGGAAGATCCAATAAGCAAGTCAGAGATCGTTGTACAATTCCCCTGCAGTGACCGATTCAAGCCATCTTACGTCCATAGGTAACTTGAAGGCCTGCTATGAATCTTCAGGAAAACTCAAGTCTAGAGATCTACTTTGCCTACCTTTGATACCAATCCTGATCACAACATTTTCTTGCAGAAACCTAAATTTAAACATAATTAATTTCATGTAGGCACTGTTGATTCATGTAATTGAGCATTCCTTGTGCATACTTGTTTCTCTGTGACCTGAACACCAGCCTTTCCATTCACAAGCCCATTCGTATTTCTGAACAGTTTTGGTCTGACTCCCAACTACATTGTTTTTGTGGAGACACCTGTCAAAATTAACCTGTTCAAGTTCCTTTCTTCATGGAGCCTTTGGGGAGCCAACTACATGGATTGCTTTGAGTCCAATGAAACTATGGGGGTAAGTCTTAAATGTGTCAAGTGTGTGATTCTGAAGATGTGTTTTATCATGTGCGTTCTTTTTTCCTTTTTAAATACATCAAAATCTTTCCTTCAACTTTTTAAGGTTTGGCTTCATATTGCCGACAAAAAAAGAAGGAAGTACCTGAATAATAAATACAGGACATCGTCTTTCAATCTCTTCCATCACATCAACACCTATGAAGACAATGAGTTTCTGGTTGTGGATCTTTGTTGCTGGAAAGGGTAAGAAAGGACATTGAGTAAATGTTACATCTCTGGGTGCTCCTGAAAATTAACAGGAGGTGCTGCTCTCATTGTTTAATCTGAATCACATCTTAAAAACACAAGCAGTATGGGAGAGTGAAAAAAATGTAATTGAAAAAGCAGTAGGGAGTTTAGGTAATAAGAAACACAAGGTGAACATCAAAACAAACCAGATTAATGGAAAAACAATCAAGTCCATGAACCACACCTGAAAATAAAAGGTACCGTGAACTGAGAAGTGAACATAAACTTAACCCAATTGCTGCCTTGAGCCCCAACCCACCCACTCTGGGATTGGGAGAAAGAAGCATGCCTTTTTTTTATTTCATACTAGCCAGGCCACTAAAAAGATAGTATTCCTAGACACACAAACAGGATGGTGACAAAGGTGCAGAAATCATGGAAGGTGTCGTTAATTAAACATATCTATGACACAAGTTTCTATTTTTCCCCCCCCTTTCTTTTCACTCAGCATAGACAGAAAGAAATGATTCTAATATATCAGGGTCATTAACAGTTTGGGGACTGTGGAATAAAAAACAGACAGGCATTTTGCTTTCAAAGGCATGAACTCTCTCTCTAAACTTATTTGTTATTGTCAGTGCTCATATTCAACTTCTTATTTTTGCAGATTTGAATTTGTTTATAACTATTTATATTTAGCCAACTTACGTGAGAACTGGGAAGAGGTGAAAAAAAATGCCAGAAAGGCTCCCCAACCTGAAGTCAGGAGATACGTACTTCCTTTGAATATTGACAAGGTAAGCTCCTTCCACATAGGTTTCAGATATAACCAGAATGTCTCATCTCTCTCAGGAATTGTTCTACTGCTTCATGTTTATACATGAAGTCTTGAAATTTCAGAGCTGGAAGGAACTTTAAAAATAAACTAATTAAAACTCTCCTCATTTTACAAATGAGGAAACTGAAGCTCAGAAGTGATGTGACTTAGCAAAAGCCAACTGCAGCAGAGCCAGGGTGAGAACCAGGTTTTAAGTTTCTAAATCTGCTATGCTTTCACTTACAAAATTGTTTTAAAAATACACTTTCTTGGTGAATAGTGCAGACCCACTGATTTCTAGGCTCCTTTGTCAATATATGAATACTTTAAATAATTCGAAATTCTGGAGAGATAAAGCATTAAAAAGTTCCCTTGCAGAAGAATCAGTCTATTCATTTGGTTTTCTATAAATCTGAAAATATCACTATAGGATAAAAATCACTAGTAGCAGTGATCTCTTTATTTCTACTTTTTCTTCCCTATATTCAGTTACTTCCTTTCTAAAATAACCAAAGTGACATCTACACTTTTTAGTGTGATGGAAATGCCAGTCATAATCAAGGAAAATGTAATTTTTACATGAAAATATATGCATATACAGTCTCTTTTACAACTATAAGCTCCCTAGTTGCACAAAAGAGGTTGAGGCAGCTAAATAGAATATAAAATATTGTGCCAAGTGCTTAGGTCAGATGTAGTAGAAATAAAAGCTATTTAGGGTCAAATACTCCTTCTCTTAATCAAGATTGTGTACTCCATAAAGAATGAGAAAGAAGAGGTTGAGGCTGGACGGTAGAGACAGGTAGAAGAGCTATAAAGATGAGATCAACAGCGTAATGGCTATGTCGCTGGACTCCCACGTAGTCAACTGCGGTTCGAATCCCAGACTTGGTGGCTTAAACTCACACCAGGCGCATGTGCGTGCGTGCCCAAGATTCCAAGAGAAGAATGGAGGAGAGAAGGGATTGTGGGATGGCCCTTCCCCCTAGGGGGTGATTTCTCTCTTACTGTCTCTCTTTCTGGTGAGCACATGTGCTCTATTGCAAAAACCTCTCTAAAAATAAATAAATAATAGGGAGTTTAAGTGGGGGGTTGTGTATAGGACAAGATCAAATCTATGTTTCAGAAGGCTCACTAGCAACATCATTGAGGACAGATGGTAAGGTGGGGAACTGAGAATCTAAATGTCCTATTAGAGGATTCATGCAATGTGTAATAAATAAAAGGAAATGAATACCTATATTAAATAAACTGCAACTGTGAGGTACAGGAAGGAACAAGGTGAAGACATATTAAGGCAGTAGGATCAATAGGAGTTGGTGTCTAATTAAATGGAGAGGTAAGGGAGGCGATGAAGTTAAGGCTGACTTTTTCAGCTTTCTGTCCTGAGCAGTTAAGTGGATGATAATACAATTTGTCTAACTGGAAACAGAATTAGGAAGAGCTGCTTTGCAGGAAAAGAATAAGATTTATTTTGTATCTGTTGAGTTGAAAGTCCCTACTGGTCGTCTCAGCAAAACTGTTGATTAGATAATTGGTAAACACGCATCTGGAGCTCAGAAGAGAGATCACAGTGAGATAAATCTGGGTACTCTAAGACACTCTTGCTTTTCTCTTAGAAAATATTTCTCTGGCGTATAATTAAGGGCCCATAACATACTTACTTTAGGTTAAGCTCTGTGGTGCAGTGGCAATGTGCTACTCAAGAGAAGCCAGATCCCAGACGGCAACCATGGTTTGAATCCCTGTACAGTCTGCCTGAAACACACTGGACACACAAAAGTGTCCAGGATTTAATGGGCTGGAAGGCAAGAGGAAGAGAACAGTGGTAAGATCAGACCTTGTAGACAGTGTTCCTCTCACTCTTTCACCCTCACCCTCACGTATACACACACACGCTCTATCATTACTAAAGAAAGAAAATATATGTTAAACAAATGAGTCTGTTGATTTCATTAAACTGATTTTGCTAATAATGCTAAAATTACAATCGTCTTTAAATTAAGGAAATAAAAGAACCTCATTTAGCTTAAATATCTAGATTCCAAAATAAGAAGATAGAATTTTCTAACTGGATGGTGATCATCACCTGAAAAATGACGACCCATGATAGAATAAGGCACTTCAGTGATGATAAAAAATGCTAAATCACCCTAATCCTTACCTTTTCTTTCTTCCAGTAGTTCACTGAGAAACTACTACAATAGGCATCACACTAGTAATTTTAGTGGATACATCAAAAGGATATATTTCACATCCTCATGGAATCATTACTTAGTGTGTTAGGGAGAAGAGAGATAATTCAATGAAGATAATGTGTTTCAGTCTAGGATGTACTATGAGAGAACAATTCATTGGTGGCTGGTCAGAGGATGGAGTAGATGTACTTGTTTGGGGAGATTTGTGGAACACAGTTATTTGCAGTGAGTAGTATTTTAGTAGGTGGTGATGGGATCGAAGCAGAATAATTAAGGCAGGACAGTTTGAGAGACAGAGAAGTGGGGAGGCAGATAGAACTGCCTACCCTGTACTATCTTCCAGTGATCCAATTGGTTGGAATGTAGCCAAGGTAGTGGAGTAAATGGGATAAAAAAACAGGTCATAATCTTGAAACTCTTTCAGTACAGGCCAGGCAGTTTGCACTTTATTGGGCAGGTAATGGGGAGATAGTTAAGGTTTTTGAGCAGAAGAAAATCTGTTAGTCATTAGTACTGAAATGATGACCAAATATCTTAGGATAGATGAGACTTCTAGCAGGGAAAATAATCATACTTTAGAATAGTTTTTCAAGGCCCAGCCAGTGGCATGGTGGTTCAAGCAGCTGGACTCCACATAACCAACTGCATGGCTTGAAAAACACTCCCAAGAGGAGAATAGAAGAGAAGAGATTGCTGTGTGGCCATCCACCAAGGGGTGAGAAGGGGAGTGCTTTCTCACTTTCCCTTCAGTGAGTGCACATGCCCCATAGTAAATATATTTTCTAATTTTAAAAAGTAAAAACAAGTTTCCCAAAAGAAAGATTAAACATTTGCTTGTTTTTGAAGTGAAGATTTGATAGCCAGAGAATACCCAGAGAAGAAAAGGCAGTTAAATGTTGTAACTCAGGAAATGCTTATATGCAGAAAGTGATAGGAAAAGAAGAGCCAGGGACTGGCCCCAAAGCCTACTTCTTAAGGGAGCTGGGTCCCAAATAGTTAACAACTGTCCAAGTTTTGATTCAGATGGCTTGAAAAACATACTTGGTGTGTGTGCCCAAAAATGCTGACAGGATCGAGAAATGGAGGGAAAGGATTGTGGTATGACCATGCCCTTCCTTCTGGCTCTCTATCTGTCTGGTTAGTGCATGCACCCTCTAGCAATTAGAGAGAGAGAGATAGAGAGAGAGAAAAAACAAAGAGTCAGAAAAAGAAACAGAAAGAGCCACCATCTGCTAAGAGAAGGTAATGCCTCATAGGTTAGGGCAGGAGAGGATTCTAATGGAGTCCATCACTATAAACATGTTGGAAAGAGCGAAGAACCAAACACTAGATTTGGCCATCTCCAAGGGAGGAGAGTGAGAGACCTAGAAATCAGGATTCAAGGTATTCAGGGGGAGAAGTTAGGGAATATGTGGAAGCAGTTACTGAGTCTACATTTTTAAGATTTGGCAGTAAAAGGAAAAATAGAAAGCTAATGAATTAGGGGAAAGAGAGGTAACAAGCAGGTTGAGGGAAAGGTGGCAAAGGCTGAGAGGAGAGAGTACAAAATATCTGAGGTATCAGTTGCTGATTAAGGTAATGACAGTGTCTTTAAAATACAGCTCTATTACTTTTGAAAAGGCATTACTTGTAAATAGTCAAAAAATCAAAATTATATAAAGAGTTTATACTCCAACTCTATCTCAACGTACTCCAGTTCATTCCATCTTAGTTACTATGTGCGATTTTTATTATTATCTGTCTTATTTTTGTTTTTGCAAATACTGAAAATACATATATGTGCATACATATACATATGATTATTTTTCATTCTCTTACCCTGAAAATAACTTTCAACGTCCACTATTTGGGCCTTGCTTTTTTTCATTTAACAACATATACTAAAGATCTTACATTCTATGTATTTCATGAACTTTTTATGGACTATTTAATTTATTACAAGTCTAATAGGCATCACTTGACTTTACTATTACCTATGACTGTGACCCTTCCATAACTTGTTTTATGACACACTCTACCACTTTTGATCTTACAACATCATTTGGTTCTTACAACATCATACAGCAATTCCCATCATGCACAGGGAAGGAGGAAGAGAAAAAGGAGGAGGGTCTGGGGATGGCTCTTTGGGGCTCTTACACAGTGTTTTCCACAGTGGATCATGACCCAGTAGGGGTGTGGTGTCAGGATATTAGATTTATAGATTATGGAACAGAATGACACAAGATGTTAGGACATGCAGCATGTGGGAAAGAAAGTGTTCTCTCATAAATGGTCTTAGTCCATTGACTGTACTACATTTTTACTATCCGTTAGACCTTTAAAAATTGCCTTTGCTCCTTAGTCGATTTAAATTCCATTGTCAATAATCATAATTACTCTCTTATAGACCCCATTTCTCTTGCTTCTTTCTTACTTTATCAAACTCATCTGGCAAAATCACAGTCCTAGTTAAATTCAACTCTCCACCTACTCCATGCTTGTAAACCTCTGAGGCTGAATTTAACTGCTGAAAACACACACTTGTGTTAATTGGTCCAATTTTAAATGCATGACCACAAACCTTACTGCTACATTTCCCAACTTCACCTACTCTCTCCTTTTGCTTGTTAAATATTCCCTATTCTCCTCTCTTCCAACTTTCAGCACTTCCTACCTTCCAGCCTCCACACTCATATGCAACTGATGACTATGCTTCCTATTTCTCTGAAACAAATGAAAGAAATCAGAAAAGAACCATCGACTCCTGCCACCGCATCTATCCACCCACCTACATCTGTACTCATATATCGAGTTATTCATCTTCCAGTCCACAACTAATCCCTCCCAGCCCCCCCTCACCCACTCTAGCAAGTCTCTTCCCCGCCTAGATCATCACTTCCCTACCCTTCTCAATGGATCACTTACATTGAGCTCTTAGAAAATCTTTTTCTTGACTCCTTTTGTCCCAACTAGTTACCTTCTCATTCTTCATCTAATGGGAAAGCACCAACTGAATCCTTGATTCCATCTGCCATCTTTTGTTTGTATACCCACTCTCTTGTAAAACCTCACACTTTGAGACAACCCATGGTGTGGTGGTTAAGGAGAGTAGCTCTTGCATGGCTGACTGTGCAGTCTGAATTCCAGACCCCACGGCTTGTATGTGTGCTTGTGTGTGCATGACCAAAATCCTGAAAAGAGAGAGAAATGGAGAAAAAGGGATTGCAGTGTGACCTTTCCTTAGGGGAGAGGGTTGCTTTCTTGCTTTGTCTCTCTGTCTTTCTGTCTCTCTCCAATGAGTGCACATGCCCTCTGGCAAAAAAAAAATTAAATAAATGAATAAAAACTCATACTTAAAGCAGCCTACGTTAACATTTCCAATTTTCACTTTAACTCAAGGTTACTATTTCCTTCCACCAACTCCACATTTCCATTTGATATCCAGTAGACATCTCAAGCTTACTAAGATAAGATCTGAACATCTCATCTTTCCCGAAGAATGCACTTCAATTTCCCTACCGAAAATGTATCCCACCTACAGTAGTCCTTACTAGAGTTGTTACAACATCAACTGGTTTAAGCCAAACACATTGGTGTCATACTTGTCCTCTCTTACTTTCAAACTCTTCCTCACTTCATTTCCTCTCCACCAGAAAATTCTCTTGACTCTTTTCTATCTTGTACTTCTTACTAGTTCCAATACTACTCACATAGTCTGCAAGACTGTTTTCTTTAAATAGAATAAGACAGACTAGTTTCCTGATTCTACTTTTGCATCACCCCTGCTTTCAAGAATAGTCTCAACAAAGCAACCATAATGATCCTTTTAAAATTAAATCATACCAGTGACACATCAGTAAAATGTGATGCTCTGTGAAGCAACCCCACATGAGAATGTTCCCAAGTTCAAGTCCAGGAGACCTTCCTGAATATGCCAGGCACATGCTAACCCATAAGCAAAAGACTAGGGGAGGATCATGACATCAGGATACTGTGGAATGCCATCTCTCTCTGGTCCCTCTCTCTTTCTTATTCATTCATGAAAGAGACAAACTTTTAAATTAATTGTAGCATGTCATTCCTCTGCTCAAAATCTTCCACTGACCTTCCATTGCTCATTCACAGAAAAGGATAGTCCTCACAATTAAATACAAGAGTCTACACAATCTTACCGTATTACCTCTCTACCTCCCTCTCTTATTCTTCCTCCATGCTCAGTCAGTTGGATCTACACTGGTCTCCTTGATGCCCTGAAGCACATTTGTCGTCCTTTTACCTAAGACCTTTGCACTATTTGCTTTCTCTGCTTGAACACTCTTCTCAAAATGTCTACAGTGCTAATTTCCTCACTTTTTAAAAGTTTTGTCTCAAATGTCACCTTTTCAAAGAGGCCCATCCTAATCACTTATTAGTATGTCAACCCGCATACCCTTTACATTTCTGATCCACTTCCTCTCCTATATTTTCTCCCCACATTGATGATATATTATACACTTTATTTTTTATTACAGAATATTTATTACCTCCCTGAAATACAGTGTAAGCTTTAAGAGGAAAGAGATTTTCCTTTTTGAAATATTCCAAATGCCTAGAATAGAGTTCAATCAAGATTTTATGAAAGCATTAATAGGTTAATATGTTCTTTTTTTTTTTTATAAATTTTATTTTTCTCATCACAACACACATATGAATTTTCCATCCAAAATACACTGTGCATTGGCTCAATCAAGCACATCAACATACATGTTCTCGGCAGATGATTTCCCAATTCCCGTGTCCTGCATACCTTGCCTTTTGTTTTGCCATCCTAGATTCCCCATCCCCACCCTCTGCCATGTCCCATCTTCCTCCTCCATTGTCCCTAACATTCATGATTGCCCTCAATGCCTTCCGCCCCCCCCCATTCAATTGTTCTACCAATGAATTCAATTAGTCCAAGTATATCCACTAGCTAGCACAGCTGACATATCCTTACACATGTATCCAAATCTGATCCTAGGCATAAACCCCAGGGAGTAGAATGAACATACTATAAAGTAGACCCCAGTTGTGTTCATACTACTCTCTACAGTCATCAAATATGCATTTTTTTTCCTCCTGCTTATTATTATTATTTTTTTATATTAAATATTGCCTAACACTCATTCCCTGAGTATCATCACAACACACCAAGTGTAGTTTCCCATCTAGGATAAACTGCATAGTGTCTTAATCAAGCATGTCGTCACCAATACTGTTCCATTTCTACTTTCATACATATAAATATGTTTTTTATCCTATGTTTGACCCTCAGCCCTTTCCCCCTCTCCCAATTACTCTATCTCTGCTATAGACAGCTATCCTCCAGAGGGGTCATTGAAAATGCGATACCTGCGAGTAGAGGGAGAGGGGTCACGAGTCCAAAGTTTTTAACAATAGGGAAAATAGATTCCATTCAAGGTTGGATCAAGTGTGGGTCTCGTGCAGTTCCGCAACTGTAGGTGAGTCTCCATGGAATACAGTTTCAGGAAGGCGGTTCTGGCAAGCAGAGTTGACCATCAGTTGATGCGGCACAGCAGCCATCTTGTGGTTAGAAGGAATGGTGTTGTGGAGGTCTGCAGCGTGACTTATCCTCTGGTGTCTGGCTTCCCTAAGAATGGCAGGGTAGTTCCTGTTCTTGCCTGAGGTAATGCAGGGCTGGTATCCATCATCTTCTCACTGTCCATAGGTAGATAAAATCCTTCTCTACAGTGTATTTCTCAGTTGGTTTAAGGCAGTTAAAGGTTCTTTCTGTTGCTTATAGTTGCAAGTTCTTAATCCTTCTCTTCAGCTTCAGCTGGCTGGCCCAGAGGCCGCGCGGCGAGGGGGGGGGCAGGCGCGTGCGGCGGCGCTGGCTTAGCAGGGACCTGGGGGGACACGCAGAGCCCGGAAGGGCCCGCGACGTCCCCAGGCCGGACGCAGCCTTGGCGCCTGGCGCGCCTCCTGC
>NW_006204388.1:3242437-3263926 GCF_000334495.1 Tupaia belangeri chinensis
GGGCTGCATGGTTCTTAAAAGGCTGCATAGTAGTCATTATTGCATAAAATAATCTGGAAAGCCATTTATGTGTAACAACAGATCTTAGAAAACATTTAGTCCCTATTCTTAATTTTATCATTTCTCACTGTATGCACTCTTTGAAAAACCATGCTGTCCACCACAAAGATATACAATGATTATTTATAAACCAGAAATCATCATTTAAAAAATAAATAAACAAAACTTTAAAAAACCAGTGAAATTTTATATATAATGGGGTTGACAATGTAACTATATGTTTTCAAATCAAAAATATATCCTAACTGTAACAGAGATTTTTTTTTTCTTTTTAATTTTCTAGATGGGGAATACACATGCAGGAGAGAGACAGAGAGAAGAAAAACGAGAAAGCACTCCTCAACATGGAGATGGCTATACTGCAATCCCTTTTCCTCCATTTCTCTGTTCAGGATTTGGAGCATGCACACACATGTGCCCAGCATGTTTTTCAAGCTGCCTGGTCCAAGGCTTGAACAACACAGTTAGCTATGTGGGACACAGTCACTTTAGCTACCACACCTCTGGCTGTACCCAGAGATTCTTCTTTTATTATTTTAACATTGAAGTCTTCATTGTTCTTTTTGTTCTGAATAGTGGAGGTAAGGACTATTTCTTTCTTTATTTTTGCAGAGGCCCTTCTTCATAGCAACTACATTTTCTTTGAGGATGGTCTCACTTTGCCAGTGAGGAAATTGAGGGTCTAATAGTACCATGACTTTCTGAGGGATACACAGCCAGTGACTGACACAGGCACTACTCAGTTGCCTGCCAGAGCTCCCTCATTTATAGTTTTCTGCATTGTTGCTCCGGGCATGTTAACCTAAGAAAAAACTCAAGAGATAAAACTCAGGAAGTTTGCATTTATGGCTGCTTGAATTTCCTTTCCTGCTCACTGAGGCTTCTGTTATCTTATTTCTTAGGCTGACACAGGCAAGAATTTAGTCACGCTCCCCAACACAACTGCCACTGCAATTCTGTGTAGTGATGAAACCATCTGGCTGGAACCCGAGGTTCTCTTTTCAGGGCCTCGCCAAGGTAAGATGATCTAGACAACACCTCACACAATGAGATTAAATGGAACAAATGTTCCATTTAAAGATTAACTGAGTTTTCCTACATGTGTGCTCTATTTTGCAGCATTTGAGTTTCCTCAAATCAATTACCAGAAGTATGGTGGGAAACCGTATACATTCGCATACGGACTTGGCTTGAATCACTTCGTTCCAGACAGGGTAATTAATCCACCTTATTAATATCAGAATAGTGCTCTGAGTCAAGCAAAACACAATGAGTAATTAATTGATTTATCCTTCTTTCTTACGAGCAGCTCTGTAAGCTGAATGTCAAAACTAAAGAAACTTGGGTATGGCAAGAACCTGATTCATACCCCTCGGAACCTATCTTTGTCTCTCACCCAGATGCCTTGGAAGAAGATGATGGTAATGAAAGCAATGGATATATCTAAAACACTCTCCTTTTACTGGAGTTCCGTGTGTCAGCTCATTAGGCGAAAAGTTAGGTTGCTTACTCCCCAGAGTTCAGGAATTAGCCTTTGTAATACAAATGGGACATCACTAAAGAACATAAACTCATTTGAAAATAAGTTTCATCTTGTGGTCAAGTATTTTTGATCATTATTAGAAAAAAAAAATACTAAAGACCTATCTGCTATCATTAAGGAACATCAGTGTCTATCCTAGATGAGGGCAAGGAGGAAGAAATGGCAGCATACATTCTAGGTTTTTGTCTTTTCTGACCAGGATGAATTTCTGAAAAGGGATAGAGCTCTAGGAAGAGAAACGAAGTACTGTGCAGATCAGGGAGAATGAGAATGCAGCTCTGTAATTGCAGTTTTGCTTTGTTCTTGTAGTAAGCTGGGGCTAGAAATGGATCCAGAGCCATATTTTATAATATAGTAACTCAATTACAAAGCATTGGTCTTGGTAAATTATTGATTAGCTCCAACCAGGAGGTAGATTATACTGTCTGAGATGAAGATATGGAAACCACCGAAAAATGAGAGAAAGACATGTGGAGCCACTTCACACTAAACAATTTTACATAGACAGCCCATCCAATCAAAACTGCAAAAGACTTGTTCTCATTTTGTTTGAAAGAAACCAGCTTCCGGACAGGTCTTGGAAATTAGAGCTATAATACCCCTTACTGTTTTAGAAAATTTTAATATACATTTTTCATTTGATCATCACATAGTTTTTACAGTATATAGAGCAGATGTTATATTCTTGTGTGATAGGTAAAAACAGATCCATTTATTCAATAAGCCTTGAATGAGCACCTACTATGTTCTAGTCTTTGTAGTAGCATATCAGGGTACAGCAGTAAACAGGACAGACACATTCACTCCCTTACTGAAGTCCATAGTCAAGGGTACATCAGGAGTTGAACAGACTTCTTCAGGTGGTCACACAGCCAGGGAGTGGAAGAGTCACATGGTTTTTCTTTGTCAGTGTAATATCTCCTATATTATTTCACTTACATTTAACCTAAGGGCCTAGGTATTATTAACAGCAGAATTGCCTTATTTACTTGGTTAACAGGTGTGGTTTTGAGTGTGGTGGTGAGCCCTGGAACAGGACAAAAACCGGCTTATCTCCTGATTCTGAACGCCAAGGACTTGAGTGAAGTTGCCAGGGCTGAAGTGGAGATTAATATCCCTGTCACCTTTCATGGACTGTTCAAAAAATCCTGAGCATAATTCCAACAGGATATGTTTCTGGTGATAAAACCAAGAAAACCATTGTCAGGTCTGCAATCAAATTCTGTTCCATTTTAGCCTGCTGTATATCATGGTTTTAACTTGCAGATGCACACAATTTTGCAATGTTTTACAGTCAGCACTGAGCTCAGCAAGCAATTCCTTTTTTTAAAAAGTATATTTAGATAATCATACTTTCTCTTTGAGATCGACAGACCATAACTGAAAAACTTTTAAATATTTAGCAATCAAATAGAGAAATGAGTGTGGAATTATTAAACTGTTCTTTATTCCTTTTATAAAAGTATGTTTTTAGGTACCTATCTGCTCTACTTATTTTTTTAACGTGTGAAAACCAATGTCCTCTACACCTGATGCGTATATGCTTTGCTGAAACAAGGTAGTATCATGGAAAACAAGAGAAAAAAAAAGAAAGAAAGAAAGAAAAACTCCTCAATTACTAGATGTCAAACCAAACTTTTTTCTCAAACCGGGGACTGTCATCTAAGACTAATCATGGTATTTACTTTGCATATATATAACTGCTAAAATATTCTCAAGCTTTATCAATTTTAACATTTCCATTTAATATAGGCAATTACTGTTATTTTTTATTTTATAATAAGGAACCTATGCCTAATTTGGCCGAGATCTCCCAATCAAATAACATCTAAATATTAAGTTTTATGTTAAAAGTTTATGTAACATAAAACAAGTACATATAGTAGTAACTGTAATTTTTTGAAAAACAGAACCGAAAATACACAGATACCTTCTACTTAAAATTAGATTATGGGATGATGTTGGAGGGTTATACTTTGTTGCCTCTTCATTAACATTTAAGTACTATGCAGTCACCTAGCTAAAGAAAAGGAGATATTAACCTCTAAGTATTAATACACTTTAAGTGTTCTTGTTTTAAAATTACTTTCTTCTGTGCTACAGAAAGCAAAGGGGAAAAAGGACAAAAAAATTTACATCTTATTTCTGGTATCCACATTATGCTCAAATGCGTTAAATACCATATTTAAGATGATCTACATCATGTTTGACTAGAAAAAAATAGCTCAGAAAAACAAACTGACCAGGGTATTTGGTGCATCCATTTGCTCCTTTTTCTTTTCAGGTAAAATATGAACTTATTTTTAAAATTACTTATTAAAACAAGCTTTCCAAAGAATACCTAAATGCAGAAAAGTAAAAATTATGAAGTAAAGTCGTATAGAACTCCTTTAAGTAGCTCAACTATCATTAAGATTGGGTACCAGTCTTTTCTGTATTTTCTCCATGTGGGTTTTAATGCTATCATGAATTTTTTGCCTATGAGTCCTAGGTAGAAGTAGAAAACTCAAAAAAGAAAAGGGACCTTCCAGAGAATGACATGGAATATGTGACTGTAAATAAACATTAGTTCATTATGATTTTATCTCCAGACATGGCACATGGACCTAATTCCACAAAGAAGGCCATTGTTTTCATTGTTTTTAAAATGCTTAAATGAGTTACTAAACAATGACTAAGTTTTTTTTTTTTTTTTGAAGAGGTTTTTGTATAGGGCGCGTGCGCTCACCAGACAGACAGAGAGACACAGAGAGACAGAAAGCGAGAAATCACCCCCCAGAGGGGATGGCCATGCCGCAATCCCTTCTCCTCCATTATCCTCATGGGATCTTGGGCACGCACGCACACACGCCCGGCGTGAGTTTAAGCCACCGGGTCTGGGACTCGAACTGCAGTTGACTACATGGGAGTCCAGCGACATAGCCATTACGCTAACTGCTGGTCCCAACAATGACTAAGTTTTAATGAAGTCTTTGAATTGAGAGAATTCCTACAAAAGCCACTTCCTACACGTGCTCATCAATCTCTTCCTATCTTCTTCCCATTCATTGTCCATGAAGGACATCTCACAGTTCCAGTTTCCCATTATCTCCTCCTATTCTACAATCCCCCTCTAAGATCACCACAATGTGAAGAAAGGAGAAAGGCTGATCTGACTGAAATAACTTTCTGCTAATACTATTTCACCAAACCTGGAATTCTTTACAATAAGAAGGTTTGGGAGGGAGCTAGTTTTCAAGTCTGAAAATCAAATGTGACACTTTAAAACCTAGTATAAGGGAGACTTAAGTCAGGCAAGAAGAATTAATTTGAAAACTCAGATTGACTAGATTAAGGACTTTGTGTTATTAGAAATAGAGTTACCCATCTGAAAGATCTAGAGAATCATGTCCCATCTGTAAACAAATGTATCTGTTTTAAGGAAATAAATTAAACTGAACTAATATAAGTAAGCCTACTAATGAGTAGTTATTTTTAAAGTAAGTTGTTTGAAGTCAATTTTTCCTCCATTTGGGGCACATGTCTGTCATAACCAAAGGAAAGAATAACAGAATCTTTGACATAATATCAAGATAATTAGTAACAGAAAACTGTCTCAAAGCTGTCTAGCAGAATCTCTGTACTATCTTCTAAAGCAAAAAAGACCAACAGGCATCAGAGATGTCCACCTTTTAATGATTCTATTACTGTATCATCACACAATGTGGTTGAAAAATAAAATGCAGTGCTTTCTTCTGTTAGCCTCATAAAAAGAATATCAATGATTACGGATTAAAGAACTTATCCTCCAAGGAATACCTAATGTGGCAAAACTCGATCTCAGTGGGAACATAATATCTGAAAGACCAGAAGAAAAGAAATACACTTACTTAGTACCTACTACGTGTTAAGCACTTTCACTCCTAATACGTCCATCATGGTACCATCTTCTCTTTATTTTTTATTTTTTTAGATTTTTACCATAGAGTGCATGCACTTGCCAGAGAGAGAGAGAGACAGAGGAGAGACAGAAAGAGAAGAAAGGGAGAAATCACCCCCTAGAGGGAAAGTGCTTACAGATATACATTTAGGAGTTGTCACCATATAGAGTACCATCCAGGAAAGAGCTAGAGACAGATGAAGAGGAAGTTCAACGACTAAACTCTAGGACACATTTAAAAGTCAGAGGGAGATGAGAAAGAATTAGCAAAGAAAAAGAAGACAGAGGTATAGGAGAAAAAAATAGACAAGGTGGGCAGATATTATAGAAGCAAAGTGTGTTATAAACAAGTCAGTGATCAACTATATCAAATGCTGCAATGGGTCAAATTAGAGGAGGACTGAGACTAGATTTCATCTCTTTTTTTTTTAAGAGAAATTCAGAGTGTTCGCTTTACGTTTTTAAGTTTATCAATTTGATAGTGTGTGTATGCATGCATGAGAGAGGAGAAAAAGAGAAACATATCCTCAACAAGTCCTCATTGCTGCAATTCCTTTTCTTGTCCCTATAGTTCATCAGGACCTTGAGCACACAAACATGCACCCAACATGATGACCTGGGGGTTCAACCCCATGGTCAGTCATGTGGCTCCCAGCACCACAGGTCAGTTCACCTTCACTGTGCCAGTAGGCTGAACCTTATCATCTGATTTAACAGCAATATGGAAGCTATTGGTTAGCCTTTAAGAAAAGTTTCTGTACGAAACAGCAGATGGTGAAATGATTACATCACTGGACTCTCCTGTAATTGACCGCGGTTGGAGTCCAGGGCTTGGTGGCTTAAAACTCACACTGGACATGTGTGCATGCTTGCCCAAAATCTGGAAAAGAGAATGGAGGAGAAGGGATTGCAGCATAGCCATCCCCCCGGGAGATGATTTTTTTGCTTTGTCTCTGTCTCTCTGGTGAGTGCATGTGTCCTATAGCAAATATCTCTTTTAAAAAAAATTTTTTTAAAGTTTCCGTGAAGCTCTATGTGTTTGATAAAATGGGTTCAAGAAAGAATAAGAGGGAAAAATTGAAAATATAAAGCATAAAAAACACTTTAAACAAGTTTTTTTTTTCCATAAAAGGAAGGAGTTACGAGAATAGTGAGGTAGTACAGATTGGAATAAACACAATGGTTTCCTATTGGACAGATTGCAACACATCTATATCCTGATAAGAATGATACAGTAGAGAAGGAGAACAGGAGATGGAAAAAAAGAGCATTTCTAGGGAAATCTCAAGAGGCAAAAGGGAATAGTATCCAACGCACACATGCCCTGCCTAGCTAGAGGAAATTTAAGATCTATCACAACGTTATTATAATGACTGGTCATAGAATTTAGGCAGAGTAAAACAGGAAGGTAGGAGATAATAAGGGTTAGGCCCAGTGGGTTGTTGGCCATGTCAGGTCAAATTATTTTTGGAACAAAAGAAAACAAGACACAATGGATACCAAGTAGTATGTTTAAAATTGAAAAAGTCTGCAATAAGGGACATGATAAGGGATAGAACATGAAACACATTGCCAAGGAAGAGTGAAAGAAAGATCAAAAAATTTATCACATTAGAGCATGAAAAATCTCTAAGAAACTCCCTAGAATTATGATGAGAGTGACACTGGAGGAGAAAAGAATGACCCAATTCAATTAAGGAAACAGAGACAGCAAAATGAATGAACTGTCCCTACAAGCTGACAAGTGGCAAAAACAGAATTTGTACCAAAGCACTGACCTCAGAGTCTGAGTTCAGCTACACCACAGTTTACATGTCAGGCGATTAAACAGATGGAAAAAAAAAATGAAGTGAGTTTCCTCATGTCCATCTATTTTCTTACAAAGCCAAGACTAGACCAAAATCCAGGATTCCCAATATTTCGGTTTTTTGCCATTGATCGACATGTCTTCCCTGATAATAGCTTAATTAAAACTGTATCTCCTTCTACTTATGATTGCCAGAAGTAGTTTCGAGTATAAAGTCAAAGTTGAAATTAATATTCCTATCTTATCAGGACTGCTTATGGTAGTAAGACACCATGTATAACTACTTCTGTACTGTTCGGTACTTGGGGAAACCATGAAAACTCATCTTATGTGACATGTTATTCACAGCATCTCACATTCATCACCATGGCATAGGCTTCACTGCCAAAACCACCACCACAGACCAAAGTGATCTTGGGTACAGCTACACAGGAAACTGTGGCACCATGAAACCTTGGTGTTTAGTCTTCTGGTAAGACTGCTTGCCTGCAAGGAGGATGTATTAAAAAGAATTATGTGAACTTAACTCCCACAGAAGCATGAAGAACATTCTTCAGAAAGGAAATGAATGAAAGTTTCAATAGAATAGTGCTACTGTGACATTTTTTTTTCCACTCTGAGTTAGGAACATAACTTATTCTCCCAGAGACTAAGTGACAAGGTGACTTGGACACTATTTTATTGCTAGAGCTAATAAAAGGAGACATAAAATATAAATATTAGTTCTTCTTTTTATAACAAATCCACCAGGAACTTTTTCTGTAAGACCTTCTCTAGAAAATTCAACTACACTTTAAGAGGAAATAAAAATGCCTGTTTTGTGATTGTTTATCTCTCACTTCGGACACAAACTGGGTACATTGAAAGCACTCAGTACACATAACAATTGCTGAAGAAATGAATACTAAGAGGTTCCATTGCTGCCAAATCAAAAACCATCAGAGGCACTTATTTTGCTGAACTGTCCTATAAAAAAATATAGAAAGCCCATTAACTGATAAACAAATCTCTAAAAGTTTATTCTTCCATGAGTGAGAGGAAACAGAGAAGGACAGAATCCCCAACATCATCTTGATACCACAGTCCACGTCCAGCTTCAGCCAGCCCCTTAGCATGGACACGTACATGCCTCTTACACTCAGGGAGGTCTAGGTCATGAATCCCGAACTTTCCCACATGAGTCAACCTTGAAGAATATTGTTTTACTTCTGTGCCACCATCCAATCCCTGAACCTTTTTTGACTGTATTTTAAAAGCCCTCTTTCAATGTGACACCTATGAGAAATTTGCTACATGTTGATACTGTGAAGCTATATTCAGAAGAAATAGAAATGGAATGTTTCTGTGATTACACAAAATTGACAAAGTGCCTCCCTTTAAGAGATACCTAGTACAGGGCCAGCAGGTGGCATGGTAGTTAAAGTGCCAGACTCCCACATGGCCAGCCATGGTTCGCAGACCCAGTGGCTTGAAAATCATGCCAGGCACATGTGTGCCTGTCCTCAAAATCCTGAGAAGAGAATGAAAGAGAAGGGATCGTTGTGTGACCATTCCCTATGAGGGGGTGCTTTCTCTCTTTCTCTCTCTGTCTCTCTCTGGCAAACACATGTGCCCTCTAGCAAACTGGGGGAAAAAAAGAAAAACTTATAAAAGAAAAAGAAAAACAGAAATGTAGTGTCACAATTCTGGAGTTCAGAAAATTGAAATCACTGTGTTAGCAGGATCATGTTTCCTCTGAAATCCACGGAGGAATTATTTCTTGTCTCCACCTAGTTTATGGTGACCTTGAGCTTGGCTTATGCCTTGATCCTCTGTCTTCAGAGGAAGATTCTCCCTGTGTGTCTATACCGTCATCCCTCTATGCATGTCTGTCTCTGGGTTCAAACTTCTTTTTTTTGAGAGGCTGTACGAGACCATGTATTTACAAAAAAAAGGCACACAAGTGAATTCAACAGCAATGCACATGCACACTTCATTCACATCTGTAACAACACAAGGTATTCTAAGGCTACAGAACTGAATAAGAATACTGGCTTCAACAGCAGCTCTTCAGCACTACAGTCACGTAAGTTATTCCAGAATAGGCAAATACTGACCAGGTGAAAGTCTACCATTAATGCTGGAACACCATTCGAGTTCAAGTCCAGAGACACAATCTCTCAGAGTGCCATCTATTTGTGTTTGAAATATGTGCCCTTTCTTCCAACTTGTGGCCTTAAACTTCTGTTTTATAAAACCCAAGAAAAAATTACAAGAAATCAATTCAACAGAGATTATTTTAAATAAGAGTAACATACAAAGAGAGAATTAAGATGAATTAAGCCAAAACATTAAAACTTGCTTGTTACTTGTTGGAACCAGTTCTACACTAGGAGTTAGGTAATATATATGATTATTTTCAAATAGATGACTTATACTACTCTTACATAGGCCACGTACACTCACCAGTGAGAGACAGACACAGAGAGAGGGAAAGTGAAAGAGCAAGCGCCAGGTCCAGGGAGACCAGCACCTTAGCCACCATGCTACCTACTGGCCCCCACCTCAGCATATTTTTTAAAATACTATTTTACCTACAACAACAAGTGCTAACAAGAGATTTACATAACATTAATCATAGAAAAAGAAATTTGTAAAGTACGGCAAAATTTTGCAAAGAAATGGAAAAACTCACCACAGAATGGACTTCTCTGCTGAATTAACTGCCTGAATGTTAGCGGTCCCTGGCTGCTTGAAGTAATGTCACAATTCTGGGCTCCTTTGCAGCTTGCTGCTACTTCTAAGCAATGAGATGTGAACACAGCTATGAAACTTGGTCTTTGCAATCAGGGAGAGATATCTTTGCTTGCATTTTCTTTCCTTCTTTCCTTACTAGCTGAAGTGAGGACACCGTAGGGATGTACTTTGGACCCTGAAGCCTGGAGTAGCAACAAGATGGAAAAGAGAGAGTATAATGTATAATGTTGAAACCCAAACGTGGCAACCATTGTACAAAAAAAAAACTTCAGTCCAAGCTGACTAGCACATTGCACATTGCAGGAGAATTATCAAATAAAGTGCTACCAAATAAAACCCAGCGACACTTTAAAAGAATGCTGTTACTTGGGCCAGCCCATGGTGTGGTGGTTATGGTAACTGGATCCCACATGGTCAGCTGAGCCATTCAAGTCCCAGACCCATCAGCTTGAGAAATACGCCTGGCATATGTACGTACATGCCCAAAATCCCAAAAAAAAGAGAGGTGGAGGAGGAGGAACTGTGGCATGACCATGCCCATGGGGAGTACATTCTCATCTACTTCTCTTTCTTTAGCAAGCACACACACCTCTGGCAAATTTTTAAAAATGTTGTATCTTGACCCAACCGGGATTTACTCAGATTGTAAAGATTGTTCAGGATTAGAAAATGTATCATTTTTAACTAATTATACTAATATATGTAAGAAGAAAAATTACATAAGCATTTTTAAAATGCTGAAAAGGTGTTTTGACAAAATTTGATAGTCATTCTTAATGGAAACACTCAAGGTACTATGCATAGGTGAATATTTCCATAACATAATTAAATATATCTATCTTAATCCAAATGGGGAAAAGCAATATGTTCCCCTTAATGTGAGGAAAACATCAGAATACCCAATAGTCTAATATAAATGTTTCTGTTAACATGCAAATGAATTCAATTAGGTAGGTGACAGTAAAATATTGGAAAGGAAAAGGTAAAATTAACGCTATTCGCAGATGATACACTAAATTCAAAAATATTTTAAAAGCCATTTGACAATTTAGTGATATAGTAGTTACAAATTAAAACATAGAAATTATTAATAGATACATGCTACAACTAATTACCAATTAGAATATAGTGGGGGGAAGTAATTTTTACAAGAAAGAACTACAAAGATGAAATGCTTAGGAATAAACCTAAGAAATGTATAAAATTCATGAAGGAGCTGGCAGGTGGTGTGGTGGTTAAGGGCGCTGGACTCCCATATGGCCAATTGAGGTTCAAGTCCTGGACTGACGGCTTGCACGTGCTCTCGCTCTCTCTCTCTCTCTCTCTCTCTCTCTCTCTCTCCCCGCCTCTCTGGTCAAATTTAAATAAATAAATAACATTAAATAAAATAATACTTAAAAACACCATAGGAAGACAACTTTAAAACATGACTATAGAGCCAGCAGTCAATGCAGAGGTTAAGGCAGTGGAACCCTGCATGGTGAAATGCATGGTTCCTGTCCTGGACCTGGTGGCTTAAAAGACATGCTGGATGTGTGTGCATATGTGCCCAAGATCCCAAGAGGAGAATGGAGGTAAAGAGACTGTGGTGTGGCCATTGTCCTTGTGGAGGGTGATTTCTCACTTTCTCACTCTCTCTCTGGCAAGCACATGCAACCTACAGCAAAGCAAAAACACATACAAAACATGACTGCCAATATCCTGACTGTAGTAGTGGGTACATAAATCTCCAAGTGTTATAAAACTGTATATAATAAAATATATGCACGCACACACACACATGTGAAAATGTATATATCTGGGAAAATCTGAATAAAACTGGTAAATTGTATCAATACCAATTTTCTGATTGTGCTACTATGGTTTTGCAAACCATTACCATGAAAAGAAACTGGGCAAAATTTACACAGGTCTCTCTGTTGATTCTTACAATTTAATGAAATTCTACAATTATCTTGTTAAAAATGTCATTAATACCAGGTGGTGGCACAGTGGTAATGCAACTGGACCCATGTGGGAAAGGTCCTAGGTTCACCTCCTGGAACCTTCCTGAGAAGGCTAGGGTATATGTGCATCCCCTTGATCAGCCAGCTGAGATGGAGAGTGAGTCATGACCTGAAGATCCTGTTGGGAGTAACTTTCTCGCTCTTTCATGGAAGAAATACATTTTTAAAATAAAACATAAAATAAAAGGTCAATTGAAAATCACTACTGAATTACAAGAAGATTTGAACTAATGGAAATACCATGTTCTTGTAGGAAGATCCATCAATATATTGTTATCTCTAAATCACTCTAAAAACTTAATGCCCTTCAAATTAAAATGCTGAACTTTCTCTTTAATCAAACAAATTAATTTAAAATTCATATGAAAAAGCAAATAAATTATTATATCGAGAAAACTTTGCAAAAACCAGAGCAATTAGAACTTACTGTGCCAGGTTTTTTTAAGTTTTTAATTAACACATAATAATTGTACATATTTATAGGGCACAGTATAATTTTTCAGAATATGAGTACAATATGCAATGTTCAAATCAAGGTAATTATTAATAGCATACCCATCATCTCAAATATTAATCATTTCTTTGTGTAGGCAACATTCAAAATTTTCTTTTATATATTCTGAAAAATAAAATAAACTATTGTTAAATTGAGCTACCCAATTGTTCTAGTCTGTTCTGTTGTTAATAACAGAAGTAACTGAGTCTGGGAAATTTTGAAAAGAACAGTTTACTCAGCTCATATTTTGGAGGTCCAAGTTTCAGAAGCTGTAGTCCAGTGATGATCCTGTTATATTTTTTTATTTAGAAAGATTTTTGTTATAGGGCATGTGAGCTCACAAGAAAGAAAGACGGAAAGCAAGAAATCACACCCTGTGGGGATGACTACACCACAATCCCTTCTCCTCCATTCTCCTCTCAGGACTTTGGCACACAGCACTAATTTAAGCAACCAGGTTCAGGAATTGAACAGTGGTTGACTATATGAGACTTGAGCGACGTAACCTTTATACTATCTGCTGGTCCCCCAGTGATGGTTTTCTTGCTGGTGAGTAACATGACAGAAGGCAGGAGTGGGCATGCCCAAATCCATGTGCTTCTGTCTCATTCCCTCTCCTTATAAAGCCACCAGAAATCAGTCATGGGGGACTCACCCTGACAATTTTATTTTATTCTAATCTCTCAAAAGCCCAACCCCTCAACATCATGTTCAGATTAGGTTTTCATGCTCTCAATCTTATTTTAATGGCTTGTCAGATTTTAATACATTATTTCTTGGGGCACACATTCAAACCATAGCTGATATAGAACACATTAGAACTTACTTCTATTTTTAATTTAATTTTATTTATATAGTTTTATTACTATTCATACATTAAATCACTATACTTCATTTAGACTGTGAAGAGACTTTACCCAACATGATATACACCTCAGTCCAGCCCAGTTGAGACCACCATACACATCCTCGCCAACAGATAATACACCTTACCTGTGTCCCACAAGTGTCTTACCTCTCCATTTCCCCCCCCAAAATTTCCTATGCTCTTCCCCTCTCACACTCTCTTTCTACTTTGTCTCTAGTGTCCATTACAATTTTTAATATTTTTATGTTCTCCTGTCTTTCAGTCTCTACCATAGAGTGCAGACAGTCAGTATATGTTAAGTGGAGACATTCAATGTCTCTTTCATAGCCTGACTTGCTTCACTCAGCAACAAATCTTCCATAGTTGTCTACTTTCTATCAAATTCCATGGCCTTGTTGTTTTTTATGGCTGAATAGTATTCTATGGAGTATATGCGCCACAATTTTTCAATCCATTCATCTGTTTGTGGACATTTGGGTTGGTTCCATGTCTTAGCAATTGTGAATAAGGTTGCAATAAATATAGATGTGCAAGTGCTTTTCTGACTGAGTGCTCTCCTGTCCTTTGGGTAGATACCCAGGAATGGAATTGCTGGATCATATGGTAGTTCTATTTGAAGGTCTTTGAGGAACCTCCATATCATTCTCCACAGTATCTGGACCAATTTGCATTCCCACCAACAGTGTAGGAGTGTTCCCCTTTCACCATATCCCCTCCAGCACTTATCATTATTTATTTTTTTAATCTTCCCCATTCTGACTGGGGTTGGAATGTATTTCTTTTATCTAGCTATAATCCTGTATCTATTATTGAAGCAACTCTTTTTTAAAATTTTTAATTTTTTTTTGTTTTATGGCCAGAGGGTTCATGCATTCACAGGTGACAAGGTGAACACCTCCAATGGTGTGTTGTCATGATGCAATCCTCTTTTTCCTAATCTCCATCCCATTAAGATTTGAAGCATGTAAATGCATGCCCAGCATTTTTCTCAAGTCACCTGGATTTTGACCATGATCAACCATGTAGGATTCAGATCCCTTAACCTATGAGTCCTGGGGCTAGTCTCATCCCAATCTCTTTATCCCCTTCTCCCTCCTACCCATCCCAGCATCTAGTAATCACTCTTCTACTCTATATTTCTCTAAGGTCAGCTTTTTAGTTTAATTTTATTTTATTCTATACATTCAATCACATTATTATTTGGCTTATAAAATGAATATTTCAACAGGTGAACATTTGAACATTTCTCCTTAGTACAGTTGATAAAACTACTAAATATTTTCAACAGATAATACCACATTTCTTTGTGCCATTAATACTTTTCCTCCCTATTTTTTTTTCTTCTCATGTGAGTGAGAATATGTGATTTTTATCCTTTCATGTCTAGGTTATTTTATCTAACTTAATGTCCTCCAGGGTCATCAATGTTGCTTCAAATAACGGAATTTCAATTCTTTTTAAAGGCTGAATAGTAACCCATTTTGTATGTATGTGTGTGTGTGTGTGTGTGTGTGTGTGTGTGAGTGTGTGTGTGCATGTGCAAAATACATGTACATATATTTTGGTTATTGTGAATAATGCTACAATAAACATATGAATGCAGCTATCTCTATGACATACTGATTTCCTTTCCTTTGAACATAAATTTAGTAGTGGGATTGCTAGATTGTGGGGCAGTTCTACTTTTAATTTTTTGAGAAACCTCCATTCTGTTTTCCACAATGACTGAACTAATTTACATGCCTGCCAACAGAGAGAAAAAGCTCACCTTCTTCCACATCTTTAAGAATTTGTTATATTTTATCTTTTTGATATAAGACATTTCTATGATGATGCCTCATTGCTGTTTTGATTTACATTTTCCTGATGATTACTGATAACAAGCATTTTTTCAAACGCTCAAAAAAAGTTTGTCTTCTTTTTTTTTAATAAAAAGGTCTATTCAGACTATTTGCCCATTTTTAAATAAAAATATTTGGTTTTATGCTATTGAGTTGTTTGGGTTTTTTATATATTCTGAATATTAATCCCTGTTATATGTATAGTTTTATATACATTCTCTCATTCTTTGACTTGTTTTTTCATTTTGTTTATTGTCTCCTTTGCTATGCAGAAGCTTTTTTGGTGGGTACAATCCCATTTACTTATTTTTGCTTTTGTCGAGTGTGCTTTTGAAATCTTATTCAAAAATCCTTTGCCCATACCAATGTCCCTGTGTGTTTTTGTAGTAGTTTCACAGTTTTCAGTCTTATCTTTTAAGTCTTTAACCCACTTTGAGTTTTGTATGTGGTGAATGACAGTGGTTTAGTTTCATTCTTTTGCATAGGGAGATGAAATTTTCTGAGCACCGTTTATCGAAGAGGCTGTCCTTCCCCAGTGAATGTTCTTGGCACTGCTGTACCAGATATTAAAACAAACATAAAGCTTCAATAATTAAACAGTGTGCTACTGGCACATGAATTAATGGATAATCTAATGCAGCTGAGCAGAAACTCCAAAATTAACATAAACATATTCTTTCCAAAAATCTTAAGTCAGTAGGGAAATTCTGAACTATTCAAAACAGTATCCTTACAAATAGGTTTTGTCAAAAACAAAATTGGGCTGATATTGCAATGTCTGCTAGGATAAATTCCAAATGTGTAAATTATTTACATGTTAAAAAAAAAAAAGAAAGACCATTAGTACTTAAAGACAAAATGGGAAGTCCTTTACAAACTTGGAGTGGGATAGGCCTTTCTCACTATAACTAATAATAGAAGATGGTACACTCCTGGAAATTGATTAGCAAATAATCAACAACCCCAAAGGATAAAGGATATAAGTAAACAATTCACATCTCATATTACACAGATGTATTTTATTAAATAATTACCCTCATGCATATAAACAAAGTGAATATTAAAGCACACTAATACTCTGTTTCTCACCCATCAGATTGGAGGGGAAAACGAAGCTTGATTCACATGGGTTATTGTAGGACATGTGTATGCCGCAGGGAAACAGGCACTCTCAACACTAATGAGAATACGAATCAGCAGAAACCTCTGACAGGCAATTTAGCAGAAACTACTGCACTTCATATTTCTAAGAGGCACTTTTTTTTGCATTTTTTATGTTTTACCATATGAAATCAAGATGCATCTTACAATTGATAACATCATATAGTTATAATTCATAGTTAGCTTTTTAAATGGAATATAAAGTAATTCTGCTTCTTGGAATAAGTAATATATTCGATTAAAGAAATACTAAAATTATAAATGCATATATCCATTAACTGAGCAATTCTACTTCCAGGAATTTATTCTTCCAATATATGTGCTTATCTATCAAATGACATATACACAGATAATCATTGCAATACCGTTTGTCAAAACGAAATTTAGAAATAACATAAATCTTAATCAATATGGAACTAAGTAAAAGAAATTTTGGTTCATCTATACAGTGGAATATTGTGTAGCTATAAAAGAAGTGTGATATTAAATGGAAAAGTGCTAAAGAATATGTGTGTGTGTGTGTGTGTGTGTGTGTGTGTATACAGAGAGGAAAAATAAACATTTTGACTTAAGAAACAATGGGGGAATGAAATGTTTATATATGTGTGTTTATGGTTGAAGAAAATATGGAAAAGTAGACTAGAAACTACTGTTATTAAGTGGGAATTGGATTGGTGGAAGATGGACAAGATGAATGCTTTTAGTTTTGTCTTTTGAATAAAGTAAATATATTATTCATTTTAAATTAAAAATAAAATCTTTCATCTCAATTCAAACACTAAACATTGAATTTCACAAGTTAAAATGTAAAGAAACATATAACCAAAGTCAAAAGGAATATGTAAAAGGAGTCACATTACCTTTAAATTATTCATTTGTGTTGTAGACAGAATAATGGCTCCCCCCCCCCCAAACCCACCTCCCTAAAACATTTCCCCGCCACAAACTCTACATCCTAAAGGATTTTGCAGATGTGATTAAATTAAGGATCTTTGGAACCAGTAGATGGTGTTATAGTTGTGTCACTGGACACTTCTCTGGCTAGCTGCAGTTTGAGTCCCAGACCCGACATCTTGAAACTCACACCTGACGCATGTACATATATGCATGCCCAAGATCCAGAGAAGAGAATGGAGGATTGATTGAGTCATGGCCATCTCCCCTAGGGGGTGATTTCTCATTCTCTGTCTCTGGCAAGTGCACATGCCCTGTAGCAAAAGTCTCCCTAAAAAAAAAAATAAATAAAATAAGGCTCTTCATATGGAGAGATCTTGCTAGATTCTCTGGATGGAGCCAATGTAATCACAAGATCTTTAAAAGAGAAGGCAAGAGGATCAGAATCAGAAAAAAGGAGAAGCGAAGCAGAGGGAGGAAAGGCACCATGATTTAGAACAGGAGTGGAGGAGTGTGTAGGCAGTCTTCGAAGCTGGAGAAAACGCAGATAGGATTCACCCTGCAGCCTCCGGAAGGCTAGCAGTCATGCCAACACCCTGATTCAGGCCCAGTGTGGCCCACTGCAGAATTCTTGTCTTTACAATGGTAAGATCATAAATCTTCGATGTTTTAAACCACTAAGTTTGTGGTCATCATTACAGCAGCAAAGTAGGAAACTACTACAATATGCCATTGTTGTCAGATTTTATAGGGATTTGAGGTTAAATGTCCTGAGTGTGATAACTATCTTCTGTTAATGCACAAGAACGAATTAGTTCTTACCAGAAACATGTTGAAAATTAAGGAACAGTGTCACAATCTTTGCAATTAATTCTCAAATATTCAACAAGATTTTTTTATATAATGATACACAAATATATATATATACTTTTACATTTAATATATGTTACGCATACTTTTATTTAAGTATATGCTTCTACATAGATGTGTAGATATTTATAAATCCCAGAAGATGTGTAGGTATATGTATGTATATATACAAACATATATAAAGTCTTATCATAAAAAGGAACTTGAACATAAATTAAAGATATGATTAGATTCCTCGGTAATGGAACTGAGATTCACTAGGGTCAAATCAGAACCGATGTCTGAAATATGGCAGTAGGTAAATTAATTTATCCGAGTATTGAAAATTACCGAAGCATTATGCGTCATTACATTATTTCACCTTTTATTTTCAGTACTTGTGAAACAAGTACTGAAACAACAATGAAGATTAAGTCATCTGACAAACAAGATCAAATATTATTTTCACTAATAAAAGTTGTTACTCAAAATATTAGAAATTTCAAAATCTTTTAAGTATATGATCAGCTTGATTTTAAGAGACTAAGTATTTTCTTGTAAAGATAAAAGCAGTTTTGCTTTGGTTATGCCATAATTATTCTTAACTTATTTTTTAGAAAGATTTTTCCTGTAGGATGTGTGTCCTCACTGGAGACAGAGGGAGACAGAGGGAGAGAAAGTGAGAAACCACTCCCAGGGGGGATGGCTATGCCACAATCCCTTTTCCTCAATTCTCTTTGGGATTTTGGGCATGTACACACACACACACACTCTCTCTCTCTCTCTCTTACTCACACATGTGCCTGGCATGAGTTTCACGCCTCCAGATCTGAAACCTGAACTATGGTTGACCATAAGGGAGTCCACTATGCCACCTGCTGGCCTCATGCCAAAGTTATTCCTAAACTAAAATACCACATGAATTAATTTTTTTTTTCTAGACAGTACCTGCACTCCCCACATGTGCCTTGCAGTTTGTGTTTTTATTTATGAGAAACTACAATTTAGAAAATGTAAATAATTTGCCCAAGTATACTCATCCAGGAGGTAGCAGAGGAAAAATTAGAACTCAAACCCGTCTGACTTAAAATTTCATCCCTTGCATCATTTTTCACTGAATCTAAATTAAAAGACAGACAAAACACAGTCCAGTTAAAGGGCTATTAGAAGCAGGGCTCACATTAATGTCTATCAATAACTACATACCAATGATTTCATCTCCCCTCAAAATAAATTAGGTAGCAGAGTATTAAAAAGATTGAGTCTAAACACTTTTAAGAAGCCCTATTCTGCTTCTTAAAAACTGTAATCCGATGCCAGCGACTGACACAAATGCTCTCATCTGCAGCTTGTCTACAAAGTTGGTATAATTATATCCACCCTATCAGCCTTCCAAAATGGCTGTAAAAGATGTACAATAACATATATAAACATCTTCAGTAAACAGAGGATTCAAATGCAAGGCCCTCGCTCAAATAACGTAATTGTTAGTTATGAGAGTAATAAATGATCTAATCGGCAGTAAAGTTTAAAAATCAAAAAAAGAAACAAGTTAGAGAAAGATGACAAAGAGGAAAGAAGGTCACTTTTACTGGTTAGTAAAAGCAGCTTTTTGTCATCCATGCAGGTTGCTTGGGAAACCATTACAAGTGGATGACAAATCCCTTGACTACCAGATCTGCTCACCACCACACACACGCACATATGCACACTTCACATTGTTTCTTTAACACAGGCTCACTTCACAAAATGTTCCTAGGAGTATTCCCAAAGGGATTTTGAAATGAGGAATCAGAAGGTTGGAGGGAGGGAGCTTCTCTGAAGGAGGAAAAACAAACAGGGCCATAGAGTGATGTCAAGTTCACCCTGTTTCCTGCATTCAAAGAAAAGCTTTGACTTCAGAGGGAAAAAGGAGCAGAAAGCACCAGGATGCATATCCCTAAAACATGACCACCAACAAAAAAATTCATTGTGCATCCATAGAACAAATGGTCCTCCATGGACATATTTGTCTAGAACCATAATGGAAATGAAAGCTCTTCAACGTGTCCAGATCACCCGCCATTTTAAATGAGTTTTAATTCTCAAAAAACACTATAGGTTGGCAAGGCAAATCATCTGTCCTTTCAGCCTTTTTTTTTTCAGTTAACTTTATCCAGCAGACAGTAGGTTCCAAGTACTGTCCAACCCAATAGAACTCAAGTATAGTAGAACTTTTTGTGATGGTGAAAAAGTCTTGCATTGTATGGTGCAATGCTGTAGTCCCATGTGGTCACTGTGCACTTTAAATGTGACTAATGTGAGAACCAAGCAGATAGCATAATGGTTACATTACTGGTCTCCCATGTAGTCAACTGTAGTTTGAGTCCCAGACCCAGCAACTTAAACTTGCCAGGTGCATGTGCATGCATACCGAAGATCCCCAGGGAATTGTGGTGTGGTCATTCCCCCCGAAGGAAGATTTCTCACTTTCTGTCTTTGTCTCAGGTGAGCACAAACACCCTATAGCAAAAACCTCACACAGCTTCCTCCCAGGCAGGAGAGTTGAGGCCTTCAGAATAAGATTCCTCATGGCTCCTGATAGATCTAAGGGCACTGTAGCTAAACATTGAAATACTATTAGGATTAACATATTCCTCAATATCTACTGAATCTGCTGCACCTGCGATCACAACAGAATGGCAAAGAGATTCCCGATCACCTCTTTCTGCTTACTCCTGAACACTCTGATTGAACTTCAAGAATTCTAAAGAAATACACCATCCATCAGATGAGAAGAAATCACTGCAGGATCACAAGAAATATGGGAAAGCAAGAAAATACCTCTCCTCCAAGGGAAAAGAATAACTCCTCTTCATCCACAAGCAGTTCAATGCAAATCATGGAAATGTCTGATAAAGAATTTAGAACATTCATAATGGCGAAGCTAACTGAGAGGGAAGAGAGACGATGAACTGCTAAAGAGAAAGGAGAAAGAGGTTGATGAGTTCCAGGAGGTGAGGAAATTCTTGCAAGATCTAAAAGAGGAATTACACACTTTACAAAGGAGTCAAACGGAACTGTTAGAAATGAAGTCTATAATACAAGAAGTCAAAATCTCCCTTGAAAGTATTAAAAGCAGACTAGATCATACAGAAAATAGAATCTCAGACATAGAAGAGAAAATTGCTGGCCTAGAAAAATCCACCACGAAGACTGAGAAAATGGCCTAAAAATTTGAGAATAATATACGAGAAGTACTAGCTACCATCAAACGTCCAAACATCCGGATAATTGGCATTCCAGAAGGTGAAGAGACCCATAAGGGCA
>NW_006204388.1:3264937-3270368 GCF_000334495.1 Tupaia belangeri chinensis
AGTATAGAAAGTAAACATAGATACCAGAGACAGTGTGGGAGGAGAGTGGGAGATGGCTGAGGGTAAGAGATAGGGAATCAAGGATGGAGGGGCGGGGAAGCAAAACATACAAGAAACAAGAAATGGAAAATTATTTGTTGACAATAACATGTATGTTGATGTGCTTGATTGAGACAATATACAGTGTACTCTGAATGGAAAATCTCGTTTTGTATGCCGTAATGATGTACAGTGAATGAACGTAAACAAATAAATTTAAATTAAAAAAAAAACCTCACACACATACACACAAAAAAGTGAATAGTGTGACTGAGGAACTAGAGCTTTAATTGGCATTTTAATAAACAACTGTATCACTGCTTTCACCAAGGTCTCCTTTCCTATCCACACTCTTCCTTCTCAAGGACCAGGGTCCAAACCCAAAACCCTTGCCTTGTCCCTGACATTTTTTAGTGCCCGTGTGGATGGCCAGCATGCTCTAACTACCTGACACAATTCCTCCCACATAACCAAAATGGAAGGAAGGTGGCTTGTTCATATCCCGAGACCCCCCTTAGTACTCCAGACACAAGTGTGCCCATGATTTAGGTGGGCAGAGGCTTGGGGTGGATCTCAGAGTCCAGAGCCTGTTGGGAATGCTGTAACTCTTTCTCACTCATTAACTAATATTTTTTAAAAATTCATTGTTAAAAATGTAGCTTCACTACTCACTGAAAGTGATGTGGCAAATTACTTCATACTCTGTGCCTTAGTATCATCATAAAAACGAGGGTGACACAGTACCAACTCCAAAGAGCTATTTTAATTATTAAATAAAGTAATAAATATAAAGTAATTAGAGTAGGTCCTGACACAGAGTGAAAGCTCAAAACATGGCATTTTGTTACTATCTCAACCTAGTTGAGACAGTTCATACAGTTATCAAAAGATTTATAGTTTATGTTAATGATGTCTTTTTCAGTTATTTCCTAGAACACCTGATCAAACAATTCATTTATTCACGTTCTACAATATTTTGGATGTTGATCCAAAATAATAAAAATAATAAAACATATAGAACATAATACACTCCTTATTTAACTGGTTGTCCTCACATCTTTCTAGAAACTTAAAACTCATGATTGTGCCTAACACATTTAAACACAGCCAGTGGATATCTATTAACTATCTGTGATGATGATTCATTCCACAGTATAAGTTACCTCTTAACTACTATAAAAATTTTAACCCAGCACTAAACAATGAGCTTTCCCTTAAAAAAATGAGTTTGCCTGAGTTAAGCAAAATGCAAGTATTTTAAAGTAATCATTGAAGTTCTAAATTTTCCTTTGAGCGGGCTGTAAGATTTGCATGCTGAAACAAGTATCCCGCTGCCAAATCCTCTCAGCCACTGGAAATGAGACCAATACTCACATCATATCATCTGATAAAACTTAAAGTTCTGCTTCATTCTCTTTTTTTTTAAACAATTTTGGGTACATATGCTTGCTGGAGAAAGACAGCGAGAGAGAAAGTAAGAAATCACCCTAGGGATAATGGCCATGCCACAATGTCCTCTCCTCCATTCTCTTCCTGGGATGTTGGGTGCACACACACAGGACTGGGGCTTGAACCTCATTCAGACATATGGGAGTCCAGCAGCTCAACCACTACACCACCTGCTGGCTCCCTGCTTCATTCTTAGCTGCTTAGTTCTGTCATGTCGATAACAAGTGGGGCTAAGAGGACTAGGTCTAGGTTCTAAGTGAAGAGATTAGCCATGGCAAAAAGGAAGAATGTCCTTTTGTAGCTTTGTATTCCTATGTGCCATTGGCTGGCTCCTCCATTTCTTTTTAATTATTCTATAATAGCCTCGTTAGAAATGCGATAGTTAAGAACAGGAAATAATGAGCAAATGCTTCTAAGCAGCCTAAATCTATAATATGAAGTTTGATACTAAACCTTATGAGTTTACCTTACTCAGAAAAGTATCCCTGTTTTATATTTAGTTTATATTTTGTTTACAGACTTTCAAAAGCTTATTTCGCCTTTTCCTTTTTTTGTTTTGTTAATAGTAAAATAGAAAATACAAATAAACAAGTTTCAATTAAATTGAAACTTGAAAGACAATAGAGATAGCTAGGTGAATAAATATTTATTGTATGAATAAGTTAATGGATGAGTTTATAGAAAAACCAAAACATAATGAAAAAGTTAATTGTTCAGAATTAGCTACTTAAGAATGCAAAGGTGCATGCGGTATATCTAGAAATATTTTCAGAAAATATTTTAAGATTTTTTAAAAATAATTATTTTATTTAACTTTATTAATTTATGTATCTATTTGTTTTAATTTGACCAGAAAAGGACAAAATGAAAGATATAGAGAGAAAGCAAGCTGCCAGGTCTGGGACTTGAAATGCAGTCAGCCATATGGGAGTCCAGTGCCCTTAACTGCTAAGTCACCTGCCAGTCCCTATTTTAAGATCTTTAATGTAAAAGAATTCATTAGTAAAATAATACAATCAATTAAATTTTCAAGAATGTGAGAAAGAATACAATTTAGGAGCTTTTTTTCTTACATATATGAAAGAATAAAGAAGGTTTCACAGCTTTTCTATTTCTTTTCCTTCATTCATTTATTAATTTTATTTTTTAATTCATTTTATTGCCAGAGGATATGTGAGCTTATCAGAGGAAGACGGGACCCAAGGGTGGGGGAAGAAGCACCTCCAAGGGGCAATCCCTTCTCCATGTCTTCGTTCCATCAAGATGTGGGCCATGCATACCCATGTGCTGGTGTGTTTTGTTTTGTTTTGTTTTTTGGAGAGCTTTTTTCTATAGGGTGCATGCTCTCACCAGAAAGACAGAAAGAGACAGAAAGACAGAAAGCGAGAAATCACCCCCCCCAGGGGGCATGGCCACGCCACGATCCCTTCTCCTCCATTCGCCTTTCGAGATCTTGGGCACGCACACACATGCACCCTGTGTGAGTTTAAGCAACTGCATCTGAGACTCAAACTGCGGTCAACTACATGGGAGTCCAGTGGCATAGCCATTATGTCAACTGCTGGTCCCAGTGCTGGTGTGTTTTTTAAGCCACCGGGGCCAGGATTCAAACGTTGGTAAGCCTTGTGGATCCAGCTGCCTTAATTACTATGCCATGGGGTTGGTCCCACATTTTTCCTACATCAAAAGTTTGACCGCATCTGAGACTCAAACTGCGGTCAACTACATGGGAGTCCAGTGGCATAGCCATTATGCCAACTGCTGGTCCCAGTGCTGGTGTGTTTTTTAAGCCACCGGGGCCAGGATTCAAACGTTGGTAAGCCTTGTGGATCCAGCTGCCTTAATTACTATGCCATGGGGTTGGTCCCACATTTTTCCTACATCAAAAGTTTGTCACTTGGGAACCAGCAGTTAGCGTAATGGCTATGTCGCTGGACTCCCACGTAGTCAACCACAGTTCACGTCCCAGACCCGGTGGCTTAAAACACGCCGGACACGTGTGCGCGCGTGCCCAAGATCCCGAGAGGAGAATGGAGGAGAAGGGATTGGGGCGTGACCATCCCCCCCGGGGGGGGATTTCTCGCTTTCTGTGTCTATGTCTCTCTCTGTCTGTCTGGCGAGCGCACACGCCCTATTGCAAAAACCTCTCCAAAAAAAAAAAAAAAACATAAAAAAAAAAGTTTGTCACTTTACTATACTAATATTGGTAATTTTCCCCAAAGAAAATGGCACTTAAAATTAGTTGCATACATGCTTATTTTGAATATTCCTTAGAGTCGTGTTTTTCTAATTCTATTGATTAGTTTTAGTAAATTTGCCAGAGAAGAATATCTACTCTGGGCTTTTTAGAGTTTTTGTTTTTATGTCTAATTTGTCAGAGGGTGCATCCACTCACCAGAGAGATAGTTAGAAGGGGAGAAAGAGGGAAAGTCAGAAAGCACCCCACTCCCTCCCGTGGGGAATGGTCACACCACAAATACTTTTCCTCCATTTATCTCTTCTTTTGAGATTTTGGGCATGCAAACTCACATGCCTGGCATGTTTCTGAAGCCACCAGATCCAGGACTCACACTGCTTAATTGGCCCTACCCTGGGTTTTATAAAAATTTCTTTTTTGTTTATAGAACTGGAAAACAAAAGTACCAAACTTCCCTACAAGATGTGTATAAAGTAAAAGGCAGGATGTTAGTGTGTAAATTTTGGAGGCAAACCTACCTTAATTTGAGTTTTAGCTCTTTCTCCTATCAGCTGTGTGAATGGGGTACTTCGCTCTCTCTGCTGGATTTTCTTATATGTGCAGTATGCCTGCATTATAATCCTGAAGATACCCTTGATGAGCTAATAGCTGGCTTTGGGAAACTTTTTACTTATTCATTTATTTAAGATTTTTGTCATAGGATTCTTCATGGCTCCTACGATCTAGGTATTTCAGGGCACACAAGAAATGAAGATTGCCTACTGATAATTCAGCCTCCAGCAAACAAGCTAGTGTGGTGTTTTTAGACAGATCTAAGAGCACTGTATCTAAACATCCAAATACTATTAGGGTTAAAATATTCCTCAATATCTACTGAATCTGCTGCACCAGCAATCACAACAGAACGGCAAAGAGATTCTAGATCACCTCTGTCTGCTTGCTCCTGAACACTCAGATTGAACTTTAAAGAATCTGAAAGAAACACACCATCCTTCAGATGACAAGAAATCACTGCCAGATCACAAGAAATATGGGAAAGCAAGAAAATACCTCTCCTCCAAGGGAAAAGAGTAACTCTTCTTCATTCACAAGCAGTACGGTGAAAGTCATGAAAATGTCTGATAAGGAATTTAGAGCATTCATAATGTCGAAGCTAACAGAGATGGAAGAGAAGAGAGATAATGAACTGCTAAAGAGAATGGAGAAAGAAGCTGATAAGTTCCAGGAGATGAGGAAATTCTTGCAAGATCTAAAAGAGGGATTACACACTTTACAAAAGACTCAAATGGAACTGTTAGAGATAAAGGCTATAATACAGGAAGTCAAAATCTCCCTTGAAAGTATTAAAAGCAGACTAGATCATTCAGAAAATAGAATCTCAGACATAGAAGAGAAAATGACTGGCCTAGAAAAATCCACCATGAAGACTGAGAAAATGGCACAAAAATTTGAGAATAATATACGAGAAGTACTGGATACCATAAAACGTCCAAACATCCAGATAATTGGCATTCCAGAAGGTGAAGAGACCAATAAGGGCATTGATAATCTATTCCATGAAATCCTACAAGAAAATTTTCCAAACCTAGAGAGACATTCAAAGATCCAGTCCCAAGAAATACAAAGGACTCCAAATAGAATCAACCCAAGAAGATCTTCTCCAAGACACATTATAGCCAGGTTGACCAAAACCACAGACAAAGACAAGATACTAAGATTGGCAAGAGAAAAACATCAAGTTACCTA
>NW_006204388.1:3271414-3275871 GCF_000334495.1 Tupaia belangeri chinensis
ACATGCACATGTGCCTGGCAGATTATTCAGCTACTGTGTCCAGGACTCAAACTACAGTTGGCCATGTGGGTTCCAGCACACCACCTGCTGGCTGTCTACCTATCCTTAACCTAGTAACTCCTACTGTTTTGTCAAAACAAATCTTAGCAACATTCTCTTCGGAAATACTGAAGGGTCTCTCTTTTACAGATCCATAAACTTTTTCACATTGTACTAAAATGATCTGTGTTTCATCTTAAAGACAGAATGACTCAATTAAGAGAATTGTATCTAAGGCCAGCCATGGTGGCATAGTGATGGCACAATACTCCACAAAGATGGACCCACATAAGAGAGTCCTAGGTTCATATCCTAGGGTCTCTCCAGCAGCCAGGTGCATGCTTGCATGCCTATGATCCAGGCTAGCTGAGATTGGGGTGGATCATGGCATGGAAACACTATTGAGGGGGTCTCTCTCTCTTTATGTTTCTGATTCTTTCTATGGAAAAACAAATACGTTCATATTTTTACATTACATTTACTATCAGACAGGCATTGACTCATTCGTTCACTGAACAAATATTTATTGAGTATCTACTATGAATCAGGCACTTGTTCTCAGTGCTCAAGACAGAACAGTGAGCAAGACAGTAAATTGCCTGCCATCATGAAGCTTCAGATGTGGGAAGTGCTATGGGGTGAAGTAAGGGTGATTCACGAATTTGGAATGGGTGGTCTGTAATAGATGAGATGGTTAGAAAAGGCTTCTTTGAGAAGATAATATTGGTATTGGAGAAGATTCATTAATGGAACAAAAAGAATGCCCAGAAAATATCTCACTGGCAAAAGGAACAGCAATTTCCCAACCCCTGATGAAAGAAAAAGTTCCTGAGTCATAGGGGCAGCAGGAAAAATGATGTAGCTGAAAGGGAATAATCAAGGCCAAAATGGTAAAAATGGAGTTGTTACGTTGGCAATAGCCAAATCATGTAGGTCCTCAGAAGTTTGCAATTTATCCTAAGTGAGATGGATAGTTACTAAGGGGTTTTGATAAAGATAGCAACGTGATCTGATTGTTTTTAAGCTTTACTCTGGTAGCTATATGGAGAATAAGCCAAAGGGGAACATACAAGAAAGCTGAGTGCCCAGACACGGTAGCCAGCGCGACGGATGTAATGATGGGCAAGAAAGAGGCCCGCAGAGAGGCACTCAGGAGAGGGAACTCTGGAGCCGCTCAGTCGCATATCCTGAGACCTCGTGTGATTTTTAAATATCTCTGTGTTTCAGTTTCTTTATATGTAAAAGTAGGGATAATAATATCCCTATTTCAGGTACTTATCTCCTGGGGTTTTGGTAAATGTTAAATAGGTTAATTAACACACTTAGTGCTTAAGCCAGTCTCCAACACAAAATAAGTTTGCTAATGTTAGCTATAAATAATAAAGACCAGGCACAGGATCACAAAGATATCACATGAATTTTGAACTTTTTTTTCTTTTTTTAATTGTCAGAGGGCATGTGCATTCACCGTAGAGAGGCATATAAACATCTGGGGGGAGGCGGAGCACCCCCAATGGGGCACATTCATGCCACAATCCCATCTCCTTCATTTCTCCATCGATTCAGGATTTGGAACATGTGCACACACACACACACACACACACACACACACACACACACACAGAATGTTGGGCAAGATTCAAACCACAGTTGGCCATGTGGGATCCGGCTCCCTTAATCACTAGATATGATCCAGTCCTACAGTGAATATTAGATGTTAGGGACACTCAGAAGGAGTTCCTGCCTAGCCCTGGGAAGTCAGCACAATGATTTGGCACATCGTAGGTACAAAAATAAATAACTTAATCTGGACAAATGATATGGTCTTCCCTTTTCAGTTACATTGGATACAAAGTTTCAGTTTGACATATTGCTTTCACTGGTATACAAGAATCATTAATTTCTGGGATTTCTTTTACAGTAGAAGTCATATTCAGTTTTAATTAGTTTTTAAATTAACATTTTTTTTACTGTTGTATAAAGTTCATTTAACCTCAGTTATCCTTCTAGAAAATCTTACTCCTTGATAACAAATAGATATGGAGAAAGTTACAATAGTTCCTGCAGCTCACAGACTTGTGAATCTGCACTAGTCGTTTACTAAATGTACACTCACCTTTGGCCCAAAAGCATCATTGCCTTCCCTAATTTATTAGCAGTGAGTCATTGCAGCACAAGAGCATCTTACAGATTGTATTTGTGAATAAAATAAAGAAAATGACCTTGTAAAAAAATAAAGTGAATCACTCAGTGTAATTACTAAAATACCACCACAGGAGGGCCCAGTGTCTCTCCTTGAATGCAGAGTGTTCTTAGGAAGAAAGACCTCTAAGCCTGGTGACTCCCAAGGACAAGCACATAAAGGAGATGAATCACTTTCCAGTTTTCATCAGTGAATCACAGTTGAGATCACCACTACTTAATTTGAGCTTTTCAAACGTATGAGTCACCACACGAGTCTCTGCATTCTAAATTAGAATGAGAACAGATTTCATGATGTTTGGTCAAGTAGCTCTTAAGGGTTTTTCTTCCGGAACCAAAGCAGTTTGCCTAGACTAGAGGAACGGGTACAGCACACAGATGTATTCCAAGCAACTGTCTCAGGCTTAAAAACACTACCCCAGCAGTCCAATAAAGTCATTTTCTAAAGTTAGAGAGTAGAAAAAACTCCAAGGATAGAATAGTTTTGCTAAAGCCACAAAATCCAGAGACACTTTCAGCCATGGAAATCCCACCAACAAAGCTTCAAGTATTCTTACGTTAGCACTTTGAGTTGTCTCCGCTTATCCAGATCATGCTGTCATGCTGGAAGAGCCCCAAAGCCACATGGATTCCTCAGCCTCTGACTCTTTTGGCTTCCTTAGTGCTAATGACCTTCATCTCACATCTCTCATTCCACATCACCCACACTCCCACACCCATCCTAGATTGCCATGCTTCTGTCATTCCTTGGAACTAGTCCATCTCTCAAATATTAAAGTCAAACACTCCACTCATTATCTGCAACCTCCTTCCAACTTTCTTATTACTCTAATAATAGTTACTCTATTATTTCTTCAACCTCATTGTGACTTCCAGATACTCTCTTCTCTCTCATTATCAGTCCTTCTGTCTTCATTTCTTTTGTAATAATAGCCATTACAGTAATAGTAATAGGAGTAACACGTAAGAAATAGCAATTATCAACAATAGCAACTAACATATCGAGTTCTTAGTTTCTGCCAGGGACTATACTAAGCACCTACACCATTTAATTGATGCTTTAGATTGCTTAATTCACAGGACTACTCTATGAGCTAGACATTGAGGGCCTTGGTTCAGTCTTCCACGCTTAGCCCTTTCTAGATCTATAATTGATTATACACTGCTCATTATTACATCATAACTACATATGAAATGCTTTATATCACTCTAAAACCCAGGACAACGTAGCAAGGTGGCACAGTTGGGGCAAAGAATAATACCTGGAATCTAGGCTAGATAGAGCCAGGAAATAGAGTTTGCTAAAATTAGTTTATTAACTAATTATGCTGGAAATTGGTTGTGACGTATTTGGAGACATGAGACTCAGTAAACTACTCGTGACTCCCTGCAATCAGGGATCACCTTGTCACTAATGAGTAAAACACCATCACTACCAACCAGGCAGTCGCTCTGTGAATAACTGGGCAAATGTGAGAAGTCACATCTACCTCACTTGCCTCAGGTGAGATGTTTGGGAATCCTTTGCTGAGACCATCCTTTGCTCTTATGTCTGTCTTAATTGGTTTGGGCTGCTATAACAAAATACCAAGGGGCTATACCATGGCACAGCAGTAAAACATGATGCTCTGAGAGGCTGGTCCACATGGGGAGGTTCCAAGTTCACACCCAGAGACCTCCGTGTGTGCATCATGCAGGCGCACGCCCATGATCTGGGGCTGAGGTTGGGGGTAGATTACAACAGTAAGACCCTGTTGAGGGTAATTTCTCTGTCTCTCTTTCTTTCTCTCTGTCTCTCTTCATGAAAAAAATGAAATAAACTTTAAAAGAAAAACGTAGACTAGGTTGTTGTACACATCAGATATTTGTATCTCACTGTTCTAGAGGCTGAAGCCCAAGATCAAAGTACCAGTAGATTCTGTGTCTGGTAATACAGAATTTCTGGTTCGTCATCAGTGCCTTCTCGCTACATCCTCATGTGGCAGAGGAAGCCAACAAGCTCCCTCCAGCCTCTTTTACAAGAGCGCTAATCCCACTCCTGAGGTCTCCATTCATTTGCTGACTGTTGACCGGAGTCTACTGTCAATTCTAGAGGTTATTCACCTTACTTTTCTTCCTTCCTTCCTTTTTTCCTTTCTCTCTCTCTCTCTCTCTCTCTCTCTCTTTTTTTTTTTTTTTTTTTTTTTTTTTTTTTTTTTTTTTTTTTTTAAAACACA
>NW_006204388.1:3276237-3299754 GCF_000334495.1 Tupaia belangeri chinensis
CCCTTTTTTTTTTTTTTTTTTTTTTTTTTTTTTTTTTTTTTGGCTTTTGCCATAAAGCACACGCAATTGCCAGATAGGAGAGAGAGAAAGAAAAAGTGAGAAATCGTCCCCCCCAAGGGGGGGGAAGGAGGCCATATCACAATCCTTCTCCTCTCGGAATCTTGAGCATGTATACACACACATTCCAGGTGTGACTTTTCAAGCCTCCAGGACCCAGACTCAAACCACAGTCAGTCCTGCAGGAATCCAACCACCTTGACCACCACACCCCCTGCCAACCCACTCACATTTAACTTATGGTTCTCTTCAGCTTTAAGTCAGCAAAGGCATTTTGAATTCTTCTCTTGCTCTGAATCTCTTAACTTCTGCTTCAACTAACCAGAGAGAACCTTCTGCTTTAAAAGGGGTTGTGTGATTAGGTTAGGCTCACCTGTATAATCTTATTTTAAGGTCAACTGTTTAGTCACTTGATTATCTTTGCAAATCCCTTTTGTCAAGTAACAACTAATTATAAGAATAACTCCAAAGGATAGAGGTCCTGAAGGGCAAGCTTATATTTCTGACTATCCACATACTTACACAGAAAATACTCTAGCAATATATTAATAGCAGCAATTCTGAGTTTTCATTCTTTTCTGCTTTTTCATTTGTATAATAAAGAAAAATCTTAAAACCTTGCCATCAGGAAAAGTCCAGAATTATACTAGTACCTTTATATTTCAAATCACATTGGTCATACAGTATCTTACATTGATCTGCTTGCCTATTTGCAATGACTACAACTATGTGAAGTATTATTGGCAAAAGATAGAATGGCTACGCTTTAGAGGACTGGTTTGCTACACTGCAAGTTTCTTCTGTATATGCACATATACATTCACATATGTATATAATAAAACAGATATATTGCTAATGACACGGTTTGAAATAAGTGGGTTAAAGATGTGCCTGTCTTCTTCATCTGTTTCTACAGCAAAAGACATCAAAATGCTGAGGTCCCATTATCTGTAACTAACTGGCCGCTTCCAACTGAAACAGCAGAAGAGGGCTGCATCGTGCACTAGGATTTCAGCTTTCCCACCCATCTGCCAAATGTTGACTGAGCTCCCACTATGTGCAGAGCACCTGGATACAGAAATACAGATGGTACCATCCTGAACCCAAGTGAAGAGCTCTACAGTTCTCATTTTGCCCAGCAGGTAAGTTTCTTATTTCTAGTTAAATGAGCCAGAAGTATACTTTAAATATTAACTGTCAAATTTTAGAGGGCATTTGAGAGATCATAAAGATATTTTTATAATTAAACAAAAAGAAGAGCGCTTTCCAATCAATATCAATTCCTTGCTTTTTAAAAAAATATAAAAATTATGTTTGATAAAAAGAATTTGGCAAATTATCATTGTTCTTTAAACACGACCCTTGGTCAGACATCCTCTTTGCTATTTTGACAAATAAAAATGGTCAGAAAAAATCGAGGTCACATACCCTTACAATCACATCTCTTGAGCAATTTCACCCTTCTTTGGAAATGTACAGTCGTTATCCTAAATACCACCTATTTTTTAAAGATCTTGGCTTAACTTTAGTCTAACCTAGCCAATCTTCCAAATCAACCCACCAGCGATCCTGGCAGACCTTGCAGATATGGAACACCGGGCTGTTCACAGCTGTTTCCACACTTTGCAGGTGACAGACAGTTAATCATCTGGAAAGCCTTCCTCTTGAGAAGTGAAACATTATACTGCAGTCATCTGGCAATTTAACGTCGCTTTGAACTGCTTGGCTTAATGAATTCCAAACCTTTGCATTCAGTGGATGCTGTCCACCTGCTCACAATTCATCCTGCACAGCAGCTCTTCTGATCAGAATCAGGCAAGTTAGGCAGTACTATGAAGAGGAACCCAAAGAAATTCACTGGGTCCTGGAGCTGAGAGTAAATGAGAAAGAAGAAGCCAGTCTGACAGATGAAGGAGGGGTGGATTTAGCCTGACTTCCTCTAAAGGGTGGTCAAATTTCAATCCTACATCTCCCCCGAGGAAAAAAATAAATCTAATATGCTAAAACAAAGAAACAAACCAACACACACGATCAGTCCACCCCAATCACATATAAGACAACAAGAATTTCACAAGGATATCTGGGAGCTAGGTTGAATTGGAGGTAGTATGCTTTTCAGGAAAGAATCAAAGGGGAACATGTATATTTCTAGAAAGAGGTTTATATACCAAGAAAAAGGAAAGTCATACTGTGAAAGAGGTATATTGTAGGAGGACTCAGGATATACTATGTCCCTGTTGATCTCAGTAAATTCTTTGTGTTCAGAGAGAAGAAGAAACGTATGGATAAACTTAAATTAACAAAAATGAGAGGCAGGACATGCATCAACGAATTTTTTAAAGTGCTTATCTTGACTAAAAACAATGCAGTGTGGCCCCTTTGTAAGTCAGTAAGTAGGGTCCATAAAGACATAAAAGGAGAGACTAGAGGTCATCCCCTTCCCCAACATTCTTATAATAGTTTGGAAAAAATTGATATTCCCTTGGTGTTATAAAGAATGTTCTTTGTACAATGTCATAAAAAGCCCTTTCCATAAAAAAAAGTTCTCCCTTTTCAGACTTTTTTTTACTAATAAAAATAAAAAGACATACATGGTGTCAGGCACTGAATACATAAAGGAGTTTGGATGCGAAGGCACTGCACACTAGAATTATATACATCGACAAATTATAATAAAATTAAGATGCATCCTGTATCAGCATGCTCTTGAACGGCAGCAATCACTGAACCTCGGTGGCATATAAACCTAAGCATTCATTTCTTATTCTGTACAAATTGTCTGGGAGATTGGCTGATCTGGGCTGGGCTCGGTTGGGTATCTCTCTCCATGAGTGTTTTGAAACCTGGCTAAAGGCACAACAGCTACCCAGGATAAGTTCTCATGGCAATGGGTTCTTCACAACAAACTTATGTTAGAAGGCAAGTTCCTTATGAGCACACTTTAAGTCTCTATTTACATCACATCTCTTAATTTCCAGTGGCCACAGAAAATCACATTACCAAGCCCAAGATTGGGAATATAGAAATACATTCTTCCCATAAGATTATGGAGGGTGGGGACTGGAAGGTGGTGTGGAGATTAAGGGCACTGGACTCCCACATGGCCCACCATGGTTCAAGTCCTGGATCTGGTGGGTTGGTTTCCCACTCTCTCTCTTTCTCTCTCTCTCTCTCTGTCCCTCTCTGGTTAAATAAATAAATAAAGTTAAATAAAATAATTATTTATAAAAAAGATTATGGAGGGTAGAGAGTAAATATTTTTGGACAATAATATAACTTGCAACAATTTATTTTAGTTTCCAACCTTAAGCATATTGATTTAGCCCCAATAAACTATCACATTTAATTTTTGATCAATTGTTGGATAATCTTTGAAATCAATAAAATAGTAATTAAATGAAGGGTTGTTGTATGCATAAATTTATTCCCTTAAAGAATAATCCTGTCCTTGAAGAGTTTACCATCCAAATGAAGAGTTAGAGAATAAACTTATTTATTTAGTTTGAATTCTCTCTTCAGTTTTTTCCAGAATATTTTGCCTTTTCCATAAAATGCTTATATTAGTATTTGCATATAGCCTCTCCCTAAAATTTGCCCAAATTAATTATATAATTAAAGCATTCTTAGTAAATTTCAATTCTTAGTAAATTTACAAAGACAGCACCACAGTCTCATTGTAGAGTATTTCTATCCCTTCCAAAAGATCTCTCATACTCCAATATAGCCAAACCACTTTCCACTCCCAGCCATAAACAATCATTAATCTACTTTCTATCGCGACAGATTTGCTTTCTCTGATAATTCATACAAATGAAATCATGTAATATGAGGTCTTTTGCATCTGATTTTTTTCACTTAACATAATGTTTTGTTTTATTATCTTTTTCTTTATTCATGATAGAGCGTATGCCTTTTTATTGCGAAATAGTATTCCTTTATATGGACATATCCTGTTTCACCTATTATCAATATTTTTGTCTTAAATTCTATTTTGCTGATATTATTACAGCCACTATGGTTTTATTTCAGTTTAGTTTAGTTTAGTTTAGTTTAGTTTGAAAGGTTTTTGCTATAGGGCGCATGCACTCACCAGACAGACAGAAGAGAGAGATATGGAAAGCAAGAAATCACCCCCCAGGAGAGATGGCTACGCCGCAATCCCTTCTCCTCCATTCTCCTCTCTGGATCTTGGGCACGCACGCACACACGCCCGGTGTGAGTTTTAAGCCACCGGGTCCGGGTTGTGAACCACGGTCGACTACATTGGGAGTCCAGCAACAAAGCCATTACACCAACTGCTGGTCCCACAGCCACTATGGCTTTTTATGGCTACAGCTTCTACAATACACAAATACAGACACAGATACACATGCACACACACATGCACACACTCACACATATACATACAAGTGGAATGTGATAAGTTGATGGAAAATGGAATGAAGGTATAAGTTCATTTTTTTGCATTTTGTGCAAAAATATTTTGAAATTCATACACAGTTTTTCATAATATGCATTTGCCATGAACACGTTGAAGATCTCCCACCACCACCACCCCAGAATCAGTCATTTCTCCAAAGTTCTCTAATTCGTTTTATTGGAGATTGACATTGGAAACCAAGATCTGAGCATGAGGTGTACTCATTGCTACCAGAATGTCACTGCTGCTGGGCCTACTTAACAGATAAAGCAAGGCCATGTATACATATATACTAACCTGTGACTATACCCATTTCTATATATAAACATCTGTATCAATATTAAGCTAAACATGGGACCAGCAGATGGCATCATGGTTTGGGTACTGGACTCCCTCATGGCTGACAGGGGTTCACATCCCGGATCTAGCAGCTTGCTTTCTCACTTTCTCATTCTCTCTCTGGTGAGCCTGCATGCCCAATAGCAAATTTAAAAATAATAAGTATAAATAAAATTAAATAATTCTTTAAAAATTTAAGCTAAACATGAATTCATGATGTCTCCAACTCTAATTCTTACCACAAGAATTATTCTAGCCTCCTCCCTTACCTGTATATAAATTCCCATTTCAAGAATGAGAAACCTGGTTCCCTCTACCTAACAGCCATTTACTTAATTGTCCAATTCTAAAATATGCATATAGTGATATCAGAATTATTAAGCTGCACCCCCATAAGAAATGCCTTTATCAACCAGAGACTACCCTTATGCACAGTCGTTTTTGAAATCTTTCTCAAAATTTTTATTGCCCAGCTGTGTGCTTGTAAGAAAAAGAGAGAAGGAACCAGCAGTTAGCGTAATGGCTATGTCGCTGGACTCCCACATAGTCGACCGTGGTTCGCATCCTGGACCCAGTGGCTTAAAACTCACGCCAGGCGCGTGTGCGTGTGTGCCCAAGATCCCGAGAGGAGAATGGAGGAGAAGGGATTGCGGTGTGGCCAACCGGGGGGGGGGATGATTTCTCACTGTCTTTCTGTCTCTCTGAGTCTGCCTGGCGAGCGCATGCACCCTATAGCAAAAACCTCTCCAAAAAAAAAAAAAAAGGGAAGAGAGAGAAAAATAATCATCTCCTAATGGGGCATGGCCACAATACAACCCTTCTTCTTCCATTTCTCCTTCCTGTTAGGATTTTGGGCATACAAATGCATGCCCAGCATTTTTTCAAGCCACCAGCACCAGGACTCAAACCACAGTTGGTCACATGGGATCCAGCTCCCAATGCACAGTGCTTTACCACTGAGCTATGGGCTGGCCCTGTCATTGGTTTTAGACTTCACTTATTTCTGAAGTTATTTAGGTAAGCACCTCTTACCTATTCCCTTCAGAGAGGTTGTTTCCTCACCCTTAAGAAAATACCACACCTTCTAAAATGTCTCAGATGCTCTATCATTTGCATATTCGTGGCTCTTCTAAAATACCTTAACATGGTAGTAGGTTTTCGCTTTGTTTTAATGCTAGAACAGAACTAGTAAAATTATGACCTGTTTCTTTCTTTACTTAGCTGATTTCATGTGCTTTTGACAATTCTATCATTGTTCTGACATTTTTCCTTCTCTAGAAAGATGAGAAAGAGAAAAATCATAATAAAATTGCAGGAATTCCTTTTTTTATTTTCTAGTTTATGCTATAGGGTGCATGTGTTTGCTAGAGAGAAAGATGGAGAGAGGGAAAGTAAGAAATCACTCCCTCCCAACCCCTACCCCGTGATTCCTTCTCCTCTACTCTCCTCTTGGAATTGTGCACACACACACACACACACACACACACACACACACACTCACACATGCATGCACCCCTTGTGATTATTAAGCCACTGGTACTGAGACTTCAACCACTCAGTTGTCCATGTGGGATCTAGCCCTTAACCTCCACACCACCTGCTGGCCCAGTGTGGCAATTCCTATAGTCAGGATGGGTCTTTTTTTGTTTCTAGTCCATTTTGGACTGCCAAAAGGTAGAAGTTTGAACTGTGGCTAGCAGTGCTAAAATTCTAAACCTCATATATGCATCTGTGACTTCTGCAAGCAAGAAAAAAGATAAACCTAAAAACATCTTCCATATTTCCTCCTCTTATTTTCCCCTGAAAGGTTGATCTAATCGGTCATTTTAACCTCATTTTATGCTAAAGAAGTGCAGGGGATGGGGAACAGAGACCTGGTCCTGTGCTCCCCTAGGGAGCAAAATTTCGCTCCTCCAGCAAAAAATAGCTTCTAAACTATAGAAGCTCTGGATGTGAAAAGGATTTCAAAACTTCCCTAATGAAGATTATAATTAAAATATTTAAATGGGTTCTTAATTTTCTTTCTGGGCTATGCTATTTGCTAGTCCTTTTCAGGAGCTCCTATTGTTCAGGCCTGACAGAATTCTCTGTTAGAAATTATAGCCTGCTGCCTTTCAGCATCTTCATTAAAATGCAATGCTGCCAGATATATCTGCATGCATATGAATGAAGCATCTATAGAATAATTAAGTCATGAATAACACATTGCTGAGCATGGCTTCTCCTGAATAGGGAAAGGTATTTATGAACCCAGAGATTTTATATTATATTAAAAAATAATTGGCAATAACAAGTATTATTTGAAGACTCATTCATTTAAATTATGACTGTCCTGTTATAAGCTCCATATTTAGTAAAATGGTGATTTACACTGAAAAATGAATGTGAAGTTACATACTATTTTTCTTCATTTTGCTCAAAAGGCCACCTGAAAGCTTTTGGCAATAAGGATTGAATAATTTGAGAATCTTCCTTTAGATTTATTATAAACAAAAGGCCATTAGCATCCCAGCAATTTAACAGCCCTGGGTTCTAAGTAATAGAGACATATCAACACAGATATGTAGATACTAGCTACTAGATATTATGAAATCTACATTTTGGTTTTCTCCCACAGTTCCTGGCTCACAGATCCTCTCACCTTTGAAATTTTCTAAATGACCAGGGCAAGAACAGTATATTTTGGAAAACTATTTGACCTATTGTCCTTGGTTCCTAAAACAGCTCTGAACCATCTCTAGCTGAAAAACAGTATTTTTGTTATTTATAACAAATCCCTTCCAACTATACCTGAGTTATTGGCAATGAGATGATTTGGGGGAAGACCCTAGATAATCAAAGAATGGGAGACTGGATTCTAGAGGAAACATCCAGGTACTTTAGAGCAAGGGTCCCCAACTTTTGGGCCACAATCCAGTACCAGTCCTTATGATTGCAATCCATAATAATGAAAATAAAGTGCACAAGAATTGTAATGCTCTTAAATCATCCCCAAACCATCCACTCCACCCTTGTCTGTGGAAAAATTGTCTTCCATGAAACTGATCCCTTGTACCAAAAAGTTTGGGGATCACAGCTTTAGAGGGCTGGAACTCACAGCCTCACACCCACACAGGAAAGGAACAGAAGCATGGCTTGATGACCAAAGGCCAATGACTTGATTGTTCACGTCTATGTCATGAAGTCTCCAGAAAATCACAAAACGACCCACTTTGGGAACTTCCAGGATGATAAACAAGAACATGTCCACAAGTCAAGAGGACAGAAGCTCCTGCCCTTGGGACCCCCTTCAGGTTGTTCTCCATGTAGCTGTTCATTTATTTAAAATATCCTTTGTAATAAACGAGTAAACGTAAGTAATGAGTTTCCCTGAACTCTGTGAGGTGCTCTACCATTTTTGTCAAACTTGAGGAGGAGAGGGGTCCCTATTTTATAGTAGGTTGGTCAGAAGTTCTGGAGGTCCAGATGTGTATCCAAAGTGGAGGACCACCTCATGGGACTGAGCCCTCAATCTGTGGGATGTGACACTACCTCTGGGTAGATAGTGTCAGAACTGAGTTTAATTAGAGAACACCCAGCTGGTGTCTGCTGCAGAACTGACTGTTGCCTGGTGCTTAGGAAGAAATTCCCACCCATTTGGTCACAGGAACATTCTATGTTGCAAGAGCATAGCAGGAGAAAACAGTTTTTCTACTCACTGTTCTAAAGCATTCTTAGACTTTTTCAAATACTGTGGAAATGAAGCAGAGCTTCCCTGAGCCTATCCTCCCTGACACATATTGTTAGAGTCAAGAAGAGGTCTTTTTGCCTCTTAGCATTGAAAACAATGGCCACATTCTAAAGTTATGCCATAATGTGGTTTTTAGACTGTGCCTTCCTGAGACCTTTAGCACTGGAGTACTATTTGATAAAGTCATGGAGGCTAAGAAAGAAGGCGGAAGGAAAGAATGGCAGTGAGAAAAGGGACACAAGACTTACAATGAAAAGAAAAAGACAGGGTGCCAGCAGGTGGCATGGTGGTTGAGATACTGGACTCCCACATGGCCAACCACGGTTTGAGTGCCAGACCTGATGGCTTACTTTCTCATTCTCCCCACCCCTCTCTCTCTCCCTTTCTCTCTCTCTCTGTTGGTCTCTCTCTGATGAGCACATGTGCCCTATAGCAAATTAAAATAATAATAATAATAATGATGATGATAAATAAAATTAAATAATTTTTTAAAAGATAAAGACAGAATGTCTCTTCATTCTTGGCCTCACTCAGATTCCTTGTTGATTCCCTTTCTTGGTGACAGTTCTTCAATAACTGGGCTTCTTCCTTTTCCTTTTCCAGTACACAACATAGGCAATAAAGTGTCCCTGAGCAAGAGGCTGAGACAAATGGTAATGGAACGAATAACAAGGGACATCTAGTCAGTCCCCAGGGCAATCAAGGGGATCTGCTTCAAATCTTGAAAACCCATTTTCTACGTTCAGTTTTCTTTTTCATGGTCCTCAGTTTAGGCTTTTTTCTTCTTCTTCTTCTCCTTCTTCTTCTTCTTCTTCTTCTTCTTCTTCTTCTTCTTCTTCTTCTTATCTGTACTACAACAGCTTCTCCTCTGATGTCTCTGTGTCTATAGTCTCCCACCCGTTCATCCAGGGCCCCACACTTCCTGTCTAGCCCCCACAACCCCCATCCAAGTACAAACACACTCCCTCAACCAACTCTGACAATGTCATTTCTCCGATAAAATTCAGTAGTGGCTTCTCATCCCACTCGGAACAAATTCCAAGCCACTGAAATAGCTATGTAAGAGATGGAACCAGACTACGTCTCCAGCTTCCTCGGACACACCCTCCATGGCCTCCCTCCTCCAATCTAGGTGAAGTACTCAGTTCCTTGAGTTCAAGTTCCGTGTCTGCTCATATGCCATTTCCCTAACCGACACCTATTCTTTCTTAAACTGTCAGCTCAAAGGCCACTGTCCTGTGAGCATTCCCTGAGCATCCCACTCACACTGGCTTTGGAGTTCCCTCTATGAAGCTTATGCTTACACTACACTTCTTACACCGCTCTGTGGTTACCTATTTGCTTGTCTGTTTTCTGTGATAGAGTACAGTTTCCTAGAGAGCAGAACATTCTGTTTGATTTTGTGATCCAATCACCTGATCCAGTACTAGCGATTAGAGCTCCTGTGATGGGAAAGCAAACTACATCAGGACAAGACAGAACGAGGTAGGCACTGTTATCTCCTGCCTTATATGGCAGTGAGTACAAAGCACCTGAGACAGGAAGGTTTGGGTTTGAATTTTGCCTGCTATTTACCGGTGGTAATATGTTCTCTCATTGTTCTGCATCTGTTTTCTAATCTGCAAAGCAGATTTATAGAAGTCTTCAAAAAGTTCATAAAAATGCGTATTATTAAAAATACATGGAATTCGAATATTTTGGTACCACTATAAACTTATAGTTCAATTCCATGTTTCTGTGAACTTTTTGAAGTTTCCTTGTATACCCCTATACCGTAGTTACTCTGACCATTAAAATGGGTGACTGAATATAGTGTCTGGTGAGAGACCTAGTATGCAACCAGTAATGGTAGCTCTCAGTATTGTTCCTTTTTTTAAAATTATTAAATCATAGTCCACAAAAACTGAAAAGTCCATTTTGTGGAAGAGTGAGACATAAGTTTAACTTCATTTTAAAGGTTCACTATACCATTAAAATAAAATAGTAGACTCTCAAGTGCTCCATAAAAAGGCATCATAACCAAAGCAGCAGACCAACCTTATCTACGACTTTATCTGGTCCCTCTTCTATGGTGTGATAGAAAGAAGGCCCCCCCACACACACCTCAATTTTAATCATTAAATCTTTTTTTCTGGTTATTTCACATTCACTTGCATACATAGTATATATCTTGCAAGGGGCAGTGCGCTAAAGTGTTTGAATAACATGGAGTACTAGAAAGTATCTTGACTTCTAAATCAGGAGGTCTGACTAAATTGTGGCACTGACCTGCAGGGTGATCAAGAGTGAGTCACTCCAGTGTGGGCATCTGTCATTTACCCATCTAAATCATTAGAGAGTGGACCACCTATCTCCAGGCTTTTTCATATAACCAAAGTTGTAACTAGAAGTAGAAGTATAGACCCTATCCCAAAACCTTGTCATTGCAATGGGACTAAACTATTAAAATATAAGAGCCTTTGCTTTGCCTGTTGTGTGCCTTCCCTCCCCTTGTCTTCATGCCCTTGCCAAACTAATACTTAGGTTTCATGTAATGGAGTCCCAGAATGTAGGAGGTAGAGAGAACAAAAGCTGGCTAGGTGGTGATCTGAAGGAGAAAAAAGGAGCCACAAATGACAGGGCAGGTGCGTGGAGGAGAAAAGAGGGAGCAAGAAACAGAGAGAGGAGATTGAGAGAGAAGGTAGGGATAGAACAGCATAAATAGAGGGAAAGTTATTGGGCACTATAGGAAATAGCCAGGGATTTTAATGAGCTGTCATGAGATATGATCTCCAATTGTATTTATACCCATCGAGATGGGCAATAAAACAATCAGATTCAGAAGGACTATACTTCCCTGAATGCAGCACCTCCTAAAGATTGGACCAAATAGGTCAGACCATCCATGGAGTTACACAGACTAATGAGAAGACAAAGAGGTATCCTTTGATGCACAAACATACACCACACATACACACACACACACACACACACACACATATTCTGAATATCTATTAGGGTAACAGATGACTGAAATATGATTTGAGGTTCCTTCAGAATACTAAAATATTAAAATGTTTATGCTTTAGTGACAAAAGAAAGGGAAAAACACTGAACACCACCATTCTCCCATGCAAGATAGTCAATTTTTTTTTTAATTCAACATATATTTTCTCATATTCTGGACACCAGAATTCAGAAACTAAGGGACCAGCAGTTGGCATAATGGCTATGTCGGTGGACTCCCATGTAGTCGAACACAGTTTGAGTCCCGGACGTGGTGGCTTAAACTCATGCCGGGTGCATGTGCGTGCGTGCCCAAGATCCCAAGAGGAGACTGGAGGAGAAGGGATTGTGGCGTGGCCATCCCCCCTGGGGGGTGATTTCTCACTTTCTGTCTCTCTGACTCTCTCTGTCTTTCTGGTGAGAGCATGCGCCCTATAGCAAAAACGTCTCCAAAAAAAGATATTAGCAGGGCTTCACATTCTCAAAGAGTCTTCGTCACTGAAGTTACATGGTCTTTCTCTCTTGAATCCACAGATATGGAAGACCCTGGAAAGTGTGGTTTCTGCTAGACTTTCACCATCTTGTACTTCTGGTTTAGAAATCCACTCATCATCAGCCTGTATTCCTCTTTGGTCATGTCACCAAAGGCGTTCATTTCCATTGTGAAGCTATGGGCTCCTTTGTTGTATTCCAGATTGTGCTGTTCAGTCATGTTCATATTTTTCTCCCACACAGATCTCCTTCATCCTTCTTCATTCAGCTCATACATTTTCTTGTATTTTGCCTTCCACTGGGTCCATTGTTCCTCTAAGCGAACATCAAGGGTCAGAGCAGTTGAGGCCATTCCCAAGAGAATGATAGCCAGAAAGAGTAAGGTATTCATATTTCAAAATCCTGATGTGGCCCACCGCTGCACAGGTACAGAGGATAGGTTCAGAGTACAAGGATCTCCTGGTCAGCAGCTGCTGTCAAAGGCTGCCTGTTCAGCCTTTAGGATCCCTGGAAGTCTCTAATGAAATATTTTTAAACGGCATAATCGGCAAAAGTAAAAAGAGTATTTTAATATTAAAATCATTTTACAAACATTAAGATAACTTAAAAGTTTACTTTTTTTCTTATTTTTTAACAAATTAAGGTAAGTAATGTGGAAAGGTATGAATCACTTTCCACTCAATAAAGCTAAACCTAAATTTTCAATACTAGGTAAGTGTCATTTAGAGAAACCATGCATGCGAAGACATAGAACACAATGAATTCAAGAGACTGTAAGTTCTTAAGGTAGGCTAATTATAGGGTTTAGGTTTGCCTTTTAGAAAAAAATATTCTGGTTGGAGAGTGAAGGATGGAGTGAGTAAAAGCAAAACTCTAGAGTCTAGTTTGAAAGCTGGGTGATAATGCAGATGAGAAACAATGAGAATGTGAAGCAAACAATTTAATGGAGAATAAATGGGTGATTAAACACACACACAGGTTTGGGACCAGCAGAAGGTTTAAGAGTTACATTGCTGGACTCCCATGTAATCAACCAAAGTTTGAATCCTGGACCCAGCGGCTTAAAACTCATGCCAGGTGCATGTGCATGCCTGTCCAAAATCCCAAGAGGAGAACGAGGAGAAGGGATTGGGGAGTGGCCATCCCCCATGGTGGGGGGGACTGATATCTCATTTTCTATCTCTCTGTCTCTCCAGTGAGTGCACACACCCTGTAGCAAAAATCCCTCTCTCTTAAAAACAAACAAACAAACAAAACAGGTTTGAGCCCCAGTTTTTGCACTTCTTACGCATGTGATCTTGGATAAATTACTTAACTTCTCTAGAAAATGTAAATAGTACAGTGTAGAGTTGTCGGAGGTTTAAAAAAAAAAAAAATTCAGGCATGCAAAGCGTTTAACACAGTTCCTGGAATGAAAATGGAAGGCTTGGATTAACCAGCAAATATGTGGGCATTAAACAGAGAGCTGCCCAGGCACCAATTCTGTAATATAGAAAAGCAGAGGGCTCTGGCTGCCCTGTTTCACAGAGGAGGTCTCTGACTCCTTCAATTGTATCCTTACTGCTCCAGAATGCCAGTGCTTCTTTATGGAAGATAAACACGGGCCTTGTAAATGAGAGCACTGCCCCTACCAACCCGCTGTTTGCTTCTTGACAGTTCTGCCATGGCTCATTTTTGAAACCAGTAACAAGAAATGGGAAAGAAGCATTAAGTGAAGGTGGCTGGTCTGCCTTTTTGATAAATCCCACTGTTCCCCCCTTAGCCTGATGAAGCTGTATGCATTTTCTCAGCTGCTCAAATGGGAAAATGAGGTCTTCCTTTTTATGCTGTTTTGATTTTGAGGTTTAATTAGTGTTGTTTCTGGGGAATTCATCGCTTTAATTAATGATGTGCCCTGAATTTCGTAAGTGAAGAATGCCATTGCAAACATGAATATGGAATGAATACAACTTTTTTACTCCAGTTGAGGAGGGTGGCTTTTACTCAGCTCTCACCTCTCGGCACAAACACAAGAACCCCCGGTACTAAGAGGAATTGAGCTGATAAGGTTCTACTCATAGTCTTGTATCTGTTTCTACAGCTCAAGTGCTCTTTTATTTTACTTAAAAGCTGGGTCCATTAACAAGATAGCCAGAGGAAAAAGAAACAGCATGCTTTGGTGTACTCTTAGGCCTTCTCTTAACAGCTTATAAATCAATAAGCTCTAAATCAGGGTTTATCAATCTAGATTCTTGACCTTCGTTGTGGGAGAGCAGTTCCAGGCATTGTAGGGCTATTTAGCAGCATCCCTGACTTCTACCCACTAGATGCCAGAGCACTTCCCATTCCTGATCATCAAAAATGCTTCCAGACATTGTCAAATATTCCCTGGAGACAAAATTGCCCACAATTGAGAGCCACACATACAAATGAAAGAAGTATTTTGCAGGAAGGTCAAGGCAAGCCATATTAATTAATAATAGACACATATTTATTTAGAATTGGCAAAGCACTGTGCTTTATGTCACAGAAAATATGAAAAATGGAGCTTGACAATAGTGCAACACAATATTCAAGTCCAACCTGCATGGGGAGGTTCCAGGTTCACATCTAGAGACTTCCCTGAGAACACCCAACACTGTGTGCCCATGATCCAGGACCAGTTGAGGCTGGGGGTAGACTGTGGCATCAAAATCCTGTGTGAGGACCTGCTGTGAGACCCAGTTTCATAGCCTGGTAGTCAGGGCAGCTGAATCCCACAAAATCAATCCTGCAGTTCAAGTCCTAGACCTAGTGGCTTGAAAAACACCCCAGGTACATGCACATGCATGCCCAAAATCCCAGTGGGATGGAGAAATGAAGAAGGGATTGCAGCATGACCATTCTCCACAGAAGTTGTTTTCTCCTTCTTCTACTCCTTCTCCCTTTCCTTCTCTCTCTTCCTCTCTGTCAAGCACATACACTCTCTGGAAAAATTTTAAAAATAAAATAAAAGACCCAGCTAGGGGTGAGGGATTCAGCAGGTGGCATAGTGATTGCCGACCAGTTCAAGTCCCAGATCCCAGGGCTGCAAACTCACCTTGGGTTTGTGTACATGTGTGCCCAAAAGGGGCCAGCAGGCAGCATAGTGGTTGGGGCACTGGACTCCCATATGGCCGACTGTGGTTTGAGTCCCAGATTAAGCAGCTTACTTTATCACTTCCCTCTCTCTTTCTGTCTCTCTCTGGTGAGCAAATTTTAAAAATAATAATGATAAATAAAAATATTTTTAGAGAGTATACACTTGCCAGAGAGATGGAGAAACAGAGACCAGGAGAGGGAAGTGAGAAATCACCCTGCCAGGAGAGATGGCCATGACACAATGCCTTCTCCTCCATTCTCCTTCCAGACAGGTACACGCCCAGAGTGATTTTCAAGCCACCAGGTCCAGGACTCAAACCACGGTTGGCCATGTGGGAGTCCAGTGACATAACCACTATACCATCTGCTGGCCCATTAAATAAAATAAAATAAAATAAATAATTCTTTTTAAAAAAGGAAACACTTGGAAAGATAAAGAAAAGATTTAAGCCTCTTATATGGCTTGGATTAGATGACTAATTAAACAATTTCAAATGTCTTGAATGTAAGACTACCTTTCTGTCAGCGTGTTGGATTGGTGAACTATGAAAAGACAGAGGAAAGAACTGTAGAGGTGCTATTAATATAAATTTTCAGAACAGAAATGCAAATTGCAACTACATCTCCTCTCATTGGGATGTCCTAAACTCTGCTCTACAGCCTTTCACAAGTTCTTTCTTGTCTGCAAATGAACTATAAGCAGCACTGTCTTTACATATGCTATTTCTGCTGCCAGAATAACTTCTCTTTTTACCTCTTTTCCCCTGGATAATTACTATTTTGAGAATTGAATGAAAGACTAGCATCTCTAACATCATCCAAAACCTCATTCTTCTATCCAGTCAGTTTTGATCTCTCCTTTCTCTCTGATCCCAGAGACAGCCATATTGACCCACATTGGAATGGTATTTATCTGACATAAGTGTGTGTGTGTGTGTATATATATATATATACACACACACTTCATATTTATTTTATCAACTTTGTTCTAGAGAAATTAAGTTTAAGCATAGGCTCAAAGAATTCTCAGAGAAAGTTGCCAGCTAGTGGTGTGGTGGTTGGGGTGGCTGACTCCCACATGGCCAATTGAATGGTTTGAGTCCTGGGCCTGGCACCTTGAAAAACATGCCAGGCATGTGTACATGCATGCCCAAAATCCCAAGAGGAGAAGAGATTGCAATGTGGTCATCCCTCCTACAAGGTGCCTTCTCACTTTCTCTCCCATTCGCTCTCCCTCTGTTTTCTGCAAGTGCGCACACCCTATGGCAAATTAAAAACAAAAAAGAATTCTCAGAGATAAATTTCTAAGATTATAATGAAAAATTATCAGAGGGGATCAGTAGGTGGTGTGGTGGTAAAGGTGCTGGACACTCCTACATGGCTCACCACAGTTCAAGTCCCGGGCCTGGTGGCTTGCTTTCTCACTTTCTTTCTCTCTCTCTGTGTTTCTCTCTGGTCAAGTTAAAATAAATGAATGAATAAATAAAATTAAATAAATCATTATTTTAAAAATATATATATATATCAGAGAAGAAAACAAACCACGATAAATGAGATTTGGGAGAGAGAACAAAAAACAAACTTATCTAATCAGACCCAAAATAATAAATATCTCTAATATATTTCAAAAAATAAAAGATTATTAAAAATATGACAAAGGCAGGACCAACAGATGGCATAATAATTATGTTGCTGGATTCCCACATAGTTGACTTCGGTTTGAGTCCCAGATCCAGCAGCTTAAAACTCACACTGGGTGCAAGTGCATACATGCCCAAAATCCCAAAGGGAGAATGAAGGAAAAGGGATTACGGTGTGGGAGTGATTTCTTGCTTTCTGTCTCTCTGCCTCTAGCTCTCTCTCTGGTGAACATAAGCACCCTATAACAAAAAAATCTCCTTTAAAAATGTATATATATGACAAAGGCACAAGAAACTATTATAATTGACACGCTAGGTATAAAACTGAGCCAAATACAGAATTTAGAAATGGAGAAAAGATAAAATTTAACAATAACAAAATAGATTTAGCAGTGGAGAGATTTAGTGAATTGGAAAATAGAAATTAAAAGAATTTGCATAGCTGCCCAGAGAGACAAAGAGAAAAATATAAACTAGAGGTTAAGACACATGCAGGAAACAGTGAGAAAATCTGCTATTCTCAACCAACTGGTTAAAAAATATAGAAAGAAGCATGAACTATATCAACTGCAAAATTCAGGTAGACTTCAAAAGCTGCCCCCTGCTATGCAGACTATTAATATTAAAAGAGCAACGATAATTCCTGAGTCCCAAAGCTGAGAAGAAAGGCTGCCAACTTCAGGCAAAATATAGATGAAAGAGAAAATCCGACCACTGTTCTCTCCTTCCCACTTGAATTGATAGTGTCATATAACTATAACCCCCAAAAGGAGGGAGATGGGTCCTAAAGACCACCTGCCTAAAAGTGAACTTTGTAACAGGACCACAGACAGCGGATAGTAGATCCTTTGCTAATAGCACTTGTTGCTCAATCTCCCTGCATATAACCAAACAGGAATAATCTAGAAACAATTGTACTTCCTTCCCTCCTATTCAGAAGTGATCAAAGATCTGCTTAAAAGAGAAGATCTGGGAAGTCCATTCTATGTGGCTTGGATATAAGCATTCTTCTGCAGAAATCATCCCAGTATAGAACAAAAGTCAGCAAGTTTTCTCTGCAAAGGACCAGAGAGTACCTCTTTTAGACTTGGGTGCCCTGTGATTTGTATCGTAACTATTAAACTCTGCCATTGTAGCACAGAAGCAGCCAGAGAGCGCAAAGGAAAATATGCATGACATTGTTCCAATACAACTTTACTTATGAAGATAGGTGGTAGGCTGTAGATTGCTAATGCCTGCTGTAAAAGATTATTTATGTAAGAGTACAAATGCTGGCAGCATCCAAGAAATGGAATTGTTCTAAAATGATATTTTAATGATCACTCGTTTTAAAACATACCATTATAATAATAGAGGGGAAATGTTCTGTGGCACTTGGACATAGTGATAGCATAAAGGCCTGGGAAATCTGACCCAATGAAGCCACAACGGCCCAATACCTTCAATACACTCATGATGATGCAGATCATCACAGTGAAAATGATTCTGTCGAGGGCACGACATGAGGTGAAAACTTCATTATTTTCCCAGAGTGAAAGTCATTCACTCCAGACTTAGAGCTATTCCAAAGCACAGGTTTAGGAGAGATTCCAAGAGGAAGCAGATGACACTGAAGCAAATTTACCCTCTCCTTTCTATTTGGAGCTTTTAGATTTCCCAGTAAGCCAGCATTTTATGATTCTTTAATTATAAATACAACATAATGTCTCTTTTGCTATTTTAAACAAAATGAGTGCTTCATGAATTCTTACATTTGCTGGGAGAATCAAATATACATAATATGATTTTCACATAATAAAATTATTTTCTATTTTCAATTCATTTTTTTGGAGAAGGTTTTGCTATAGGGTGCATGCACTCACCAGAAAGACAGAGAGAGACAGAGAGATAGAAAGCAAGAAATCACCCCTCCCAGAAGGGATGGTCACACCACAATCCCTTCTCCTCCATTCTCTTCTCAGGATCTTGGGCATATACATACATGCACCCAGTGTGAGTTTAAGCCACCGGGTCCGGGACTCGAACCGTGGTTGACTATATGGGAGTCCAGTGACATAGCCATTACACCAACTGCTGGTCCCTATTTTCTTTCTTTCTTTCTTTCTTTCTTTCTTTCTTTCTTTTTTTTTAGCAGTATTTGCTATAGGGTGCAAGCGCTCACCAGAAAAACAGAGAGAGACAGAGAGACAGAAAGCAAGAAATAACCCCCCAGGGGAGATGGCCACGTCACAATCTCTTCTCCTCCATTCTCCCCTCGGGATCCTGGGCATGCATGCACACACACGCACCCGGTGTGAGTTTAAGCCACCAGGTCCAGGACTCAAATCATGGTCGACCACATGGGAGTTAAGCGACATAGCCATTACGCTAACTGCTGGTCCCGCTATTTTCAGTTAATTATTTTTAGTTCGCTAAAGGGTATACTCACTAGAGGAGAAAGACAGAGAGTTATGGAAATATAAAAACACTCCCCATGAGGAGTACTTATGCCACAATCCCTTCTCCATCTCTCCCTCCTTTCAGGAATTTGAGCATGTATGCGCATGCACTTGGCATGTTTTTCAAGCTGCCAGATCTGGAACTTGAACTACACAGCCATGTGGAGTTCAACCACTTTATTTATTTATTTATATTTATTTGTTTATTTATTTATTTCTGGAGAGATTTTTGCTATAGGGTATATGCACTTGCCAAAGAGACAGAAAGTGAGAAATCATTCCCCAGGGGAGATGGCCACACCATAATCTCTTCTCCCTCATTCTCCTCTCAGGAGTTAGGTTGCGTGCGCACACACACACACACGCACACGCACACGCACACACACACACACACACACACATGTGCCTGGCATGAATTTTAAACCATTTTATCTGGGTCTCGAATTGCTGTCAATTATGTGGGGGTCCAACCAGTGTTTAACCAGTTACATCTATGCAAGGTATCAATTTGCGCTCTTCGCCCCCCCCCCCCCCCACCCCCACTCCAAATGCCTTAGATCAAGCTCAATGATGAACTTACCAAGAGGAAAAAAAACTCTGAGCAAACTAAGAACAGTTTACCTTTCCAACCCCTGTCCCTGTGCTAGGAAAAGAGATAAAAATTAAAATGAGGTGAAGAACACAAAGAGTTCCTTTGGGGTGATTTTCAAGTGCCTGAATGTTACAAGTTTGTTTCATGAACCCTCCTTCCTGGTTGGTAGGAGCTCTACTAGACAGATAGTTGTACTACACTGGGAGTGCAGGAGGGGGAGACTGTACCTCGTTTACCAACTTCTTGTCTTCTTACCATCAAGGTTTGCTACCAGAACTTGAGAAAAGAAATATTCGGAAGTAAAGGATGGGCATTGGCACTCACACAGAAGGGAGCGAGGCTCAGCCCAATGCTACTCTCGCCAAACACACACACCATGTCTCCTGAGAGACATGAAGGATCGGATCACAATAAAGACATCAAAAACTGGATAGGGGACTGTGAGAGGCTATGCACCAGCGAGTCTGCTGAGGCCATTTTTCATGAGTCTCTTACTATTGCCACCTTAGGCTCAGAGAGCAAACAATTACAATGGCCAAAATTGGCTCCCCTTCAAAAAACCTCACCTTCGACACCACACTCTGATTGGCCACTTCGCATAGCAAATCGGTGAGCTTAGAATCCCTCAGATTTGCATATCCGGGTACCTCATGATTGGTCCACAAAGCAACTAATCATAACCTACCTTTTGCTATCCTTCATTCAAACAATCACGGCCCACCAATGTGTATAGAAGCACGATCTCTGTCCCATAATCGACAGACGACCAGGAAGACGACGACTGAAGAGCCCGAAGAGCTGAAACACCGCGCAGTCTCCAGACAACCTGGGAGACCCTGAAGAGCTGTAACACTACATCGTCTCCGGACGACCCTGAAGAGTTGTGACACCGCGTCATCTCTGTGCTGCTCACAGTAGACGACGCGACCCTGAAGAGTTGTGACACTGTGTCGTCTCCATGCTGCTCACAGTAGACGACGCGACCTTTAAGAGCTGTGACACTGCGTCGTCTCTGTGCTGTACCGTGCTGCCCACAATAAACAGACGACACTGTCGTCTCCGTGCTGTAACACTACGCCGCTTGTCCCGGCTCTCACTCCTTCACTCAGGAAACCTGTTCGGCTGTCCCCCTGGGTAGGGGCAGCATACTGTGACGGTGGTTAAAGCAGCTGGATCCCACACGGCCAACTGTATGGTTCAAGTCCTAAGCCTGGCAGCTTGAGAAACATGCCAGGTACATGTGTGTGCAGGCCCAAAATCCCACAAAGAAGAAGAAATGGAGGAGAAGAGATTGCAGTATGACCACTTCTCACGAGGAGAGGATGCTTTCTCACTTTACCTCTCTCTCTTTCTTTCTGTATCTCTCTAGTGAGTGCACATGCCCTCTAACAATTTTTAAGATGAATAGGAATGGAGAGGAAGGCTTTCACCAAATGGATGACATGGATCAGAAATGTAAACATGGGAACCAGCAGTTAGCGTAATGGCTGAGTTGCTGGACTCCCATGTAGTTGACCACAGTTCACATCCTGGACCCGGTGGCTTAAAACTCATGCCGGGCACGTGTGAGTGCGTGCCCAAGATCCTGAGAGGAGAATGGAGGAGAAGGGATTGCAGCATCACCATCTCCCCTGGGTGGGTGGGTGGGGGGGTGATTTCTCGCTTTCTGTCTCTCTTTTCCTCTCTGTCTGTCTGGTGAGGGCACGTGCCCTCTAGCAAAAACCTCTCAAAAAAAAAAAAAAGTAAATATGATGGCTGTCAAATGGAAGATGCAGCCGAATATTTTGCAGAAACCACAGATTCTGAGACAGCTGCTCAGTGGCAAGTGCATCACCATCCAGATCTGTAGGTCTCTTTTATCAGGTAGTTGAATGAAACTGATGGATGGTGATGATCAGCTCAGAAATGTGCAGCAAACTAGCCACACGAATGTACAGAAAGACAAAAAAGGATCCATTCCCCCAAATACCTCTACTCCTCCCCTTCTAGATACAGTGATAGGAAAGAGAAAAACATTTCATACTCCCTTCTTTGATAAACAGCTCCTAGTTGAATGTGTGTCAGTTCAGATGCTCCAGGGTCCAGGTGAGAAGACAAAATTAGACAAGCAAATGACTAATTGGGGAAAATAACTATAAGAAGAGGGAAAGGATCAGGAGTAGTTAAGAAGAGCCTTCAGACCATGGTGCTCATCTGAAACCTGTGAAGAGAGAAGAAAAGAGAGCTTAGAAGGCACCTCCCCAAACTGCAGCATAGATATGAAAAAGTCTTGACCAGGCCAACAGGGGACCCAAGTTTGCCCATTAGACAAGTTCCATACCGGGCAGGAATGGCCTAGCTCTGATATCCTGCCATGCTCAGTTATTGACTGGACACAGCCCAGGGTTCATGTAGTTTCATGAAACTACATCACTTTAGTAGATCCCAAAGGTACAGGATCTGATGGCTTACTAACTACTCTTGCAGCATGCTCTTACTCCACAGAATACATGAGCAGTACACTCCAACAACTGACATAAGATCTACATACATTTATCTTGGGATGGTGGTGTGAGCTTCACATGTGGATACTAGAGTGAATTATAAAGATTTTGCATTAATCCAGGATTATGATCAGTCACAGCATCTCTCCATTGAGCAAGTTATCTATAAAAAAAAAGAACTAAACTAGGATATCTGGTTCATTTATTCTACATCAATCACTTTTTTTCTTTTTGAGAGGTTTTTGCCATAGGGCGGGTGTGCTCGCCAGACAGACAGAGAGAGACAGAGACAGAAAGCGAGAAATCACCCCCCAGGGGGGATGGCCACGCCACAGTCCCTTCTCCTCCATTCTCCTCTCGGGATCTTGGGCATGCACGCACACGCGCCCGGCATGGGTTTTAAGTCACCGGGTCCGGGACACAAACCGCAGTCAACCACATGGGAGTCCAGCAACATAGCCATTACACTAACTGCTGGTCCCTACATCAATCACTTTTCATATTTATCTCCTGCCTCACTCCTCAACATTCAACTATATATCTGTTCCATCAACTCCTGCTTTGGGAATCAAGACCACCTTCTGATAAATGGCAGTACAGGTAATACATAAATATAGATCTCCCTTTCTCTCTGTTTCTCTCTGTAAACCATATGCACACTATAGCAAAAGCAAAAACAAAACACTAAAAAAAGAAAGATAACCCATAATTTGTGGTAGTTCCCAAATCGAGCACACAGTGATGTATGAAAAGCAATAATAGCATTATTTGACCTAATTATTGGAGTCAGAGGAGGTTATTTGAGAAAATGGTTTAAGGTTGAGATTTGAAGAGAGGAGGGAAGAACATTCCAGGCAAAAGAATCAACATGTCCAGTGGCTCTCAGTGACTGAGGTAGCAGTGTAAACTTTAGTGTCACTCATGAGACTAAGGACATGAATGAGAGACCTTCTCATGAGTTTTTATTATTCTAAGAGTACCTGTAGATTTTAATCAGAGAATTGGGATAGGCAGTACATGATATGATCAGATTGGTACTTTGGGAAAAAAAATCTCTCTTGGTAAAGAATGGAGAGCAGATTGGAAGATATATAAGGAGATGCTAGAGATATTTAGAAGTGCTTTTTAAATAGTAGTAGTAGTCCAGGTGAAAGATAAGGCTATCTTGAACTGCAGTGCTAGATACAGAATAAAGTGAAGAAGATAAATTCAAGAAATAATTAAGTGGCAAAATCTCCAAAA
>NW_006204388.1:3299776-3304509 GCF_000334495.1 Tupaia belangeri chinensis
GGGGTAATGTTTAAAAAAAAAAAAAAAAAAAAAATTAAGATGTCAAGATAACTCCTAGATTTCTAGGAGCACGGCTTAATGGATGATAATGGCAATCACTAATATAATAAATACCATCAGAGAATCAAGTTAAGGGTATGACTACAAGGTTCAATGGTTTACCAACTAGAAATCTTTTAGTTGCAAGTAACTAAAATATCCAATTCAAACTAGCTTAAACAAAGAAGGGAAGTTATTGGCTGATGTAACTAAAATCTACAAGGCTTTCTTCACCAGTGGACTCATGAGGGAATAAGAAGCATAATGTCTCCAGGATCCATCACTCTGTCTACTTCTTCACTGTCTACAGTCTCAGACTTTGCATGATGGCTCCTATAGCTTCAGGCTCCATCACAATACCTAGTTCAGTAGAAGAGGAAATTATCTTCCCAGAAAGTTTTACAAAAAATTCAAAACTGGGGCCAGCAGGTGGCATGTTGGTTAAGGTGCTGGACTTTTGCGTAACTGACTATAGTTTGATTCCCAAATCTGGCAGCTTGCTTTCTCACATTCTCTCTCTCTCTTTTTTCTCTCTGTCTCTTTCTGGTAAGTGCACATGCCCTATAACAAATTAAAGTAGTAATAAAAAGAAGAAATAAGTTTAAATAAATAATTCTTTAAAACAAAATTCAAAGCTAAACCTTACCCTTTAGGGTCTTGATTTGGGTATGTGCCCAGGCCTGAACCATTCATTGTGGTGATAACATATGCTAAGTAGACCCTGGAGCTAGAGGCTTAGTTTGTCTTCAAAAGGTTGTTACTGGATGTGGAGGAAACTTACATATCTTCCCACCTCTCCACCTAAACTCCTGACCAAAGGAAAAAAAAAGTCAGACACCATTGCCAAGAAAAGGATAAGTGAATATCGGGTACTCTTACAGGTGAACATGATTTGTGAGACTTACAAGATGCAGGACGTAGCAGACATTCTAAAACATCAAAGCCTCACTGATAATGACGGGGTGTTTAAAATCAGCTCTTAGACCCAGCAGAGGTCAAGACTAGGGACATTCAGCAACAACTGGTTCAACGCAAAGGCACAAGACCAGATGGGGCAAAAGTAACAAACAAGTCCAAGAAAATCTGTTTCTTGGTGAGGAGTAACTGGAGAGTCCACCAGACAGGTTTCTATAAAACAACCAGAACTCATTTTTCTTCTTGTATTTGTTGAATACATATTACATGATGTTGGGTTCAGTTAGTCTTAGCTTTCTCATTTTGATGAGGACTCCTCCAGGGTTTAATAGAAATATGTGAGGACTCTGGCACCTAAAGGGGCCAGAAAGAGGTGTGCAATCTTCTTTCTCTCTTGATATTATTAAGCAAACCTATTTCTGCCTGAGAATGTATACCCCAAAAAAAGCTCTTTGGGGACTGCCTTGACGTGACTGAAAGTGAAAAACTAGATTCCACTAGGGGGTGCTAAGTCCAAGAATAAAAATACAAACCAAGATACTACCCTTGACTTTCCCAACTTTTCAATATTCATTGGACAACTAGTAACTGTCTTAACTAGGATTTCCCAGAAAGCAGAGCCTGAGGCAAAGGTTATGTGCTACAGCTTCATTATAGCCTGCAATCCCGAGGAGCAAAACTGAGAGAAAAGAAGAGCTAGGTAGGAAACACTTGAGAGCCAATACAAACTGTTACTGAGTCACCTCCTGGTGTTAAATGCAGGTGATCCCTAGATCTTGCAAGTGCCTTACACCAAGAAGCTATGAAGGATCTGCCTCATAGAACACTCCGCCCAGACTGGCTCAGTCTTCCATTGCTCCAAGTTTCACTCAGTGTGGCATAAATCTCCTCCATAATTTGAGTTGTATGTACATGAACACTGAGCTTGCCTTGGGTCTCACATCTCAATGTCTACAGAATAGGAAGGGAAAGGTATGCAGAGAGCATGTAAGGTCAAGAGACACTGGCTTGTCCTCCTGTGGAATTGGTTCCACTTCATGCACAGCAGGTTGCTCAGTGGCTGGGACTGGACTAAGTGGCCAAAGACCCCCACGTCAGGTAAGAGGAACTCAAAAGCTATCTGATGCAATGAATAATATTCAAAATGAACAGTGCACAGCTGAAAGGGGGGAAACACCTTGTCAACGATAGAATGCGATGGAAATTACATTTGTAGGATGTTTTTGTGCTTTGACTCGAGACATTATTGCTCCCATTTAACAAGAAAACTAGTGGTGGGTTTTTAAATATATTTCTTAGTTAAAAATAGGTTCCATTAGAGCTGCTAGTTATCTCAGAAATCAGCTTTGTTGTTTATCTCTGAATTGATCTTGTCGACCTTTGCCAAGTGAATGTCATATTATAATTGCCTGAGTAAACAGTGCTGTTTGCATTTAAGAATGAGGACTTCTTAATTGTTTTCCAAGTTGATTCGTTCTGAAATACTTAAAACTTTTCCTGTGACATTAGAAACACATGGAGTAGGAATATACAACATTTAGATTGTGCCTTTAAACAACTGCTTTGCAACGCTACAGGCTTGTTTTCCATTCATTTGTCTACTTAATACATCAAGCAAATAGTTCATGGAAGGTTTCTTTTTCTAACTGCCATAATAAATTTGCTTGCATTTGTCAAACCTGCTAAATAATATTATCCTTTGAATCCTCTTCTGCTAATTGTAGTGCTCTTAAAAAATATGACATTCTGGGCCAGCAGGTGGCACTGTGGTTAAAGGCACTGGATTCCCACATGGCTGACCACAGTTTAAGTCTGGGACCTGGGGGCTTGCTTTCCCTCTTTCACTTTCTTATTCTCTCTCTCTCTGTGTCTCTCTCTGGTCAAATTTAAAAAATAATAATAACAAATGGACATTCTGGGACCAACACATGGCGTAACGGTTACATTGCTGGATTTGCACAGTCAATTGTGGTTCAAGTCCCAGATTTGGTGGCTTAAAACTCACACTGGTCTCGTATGAGGAGAATGAAGAAGAGGTGGCACATGGCCATCCCCCTGCGGGGTAATTTCTCTCTCTCTCTCTCTCTCTCTCTCTCTCTCTCTCTCTCTCTCTCTCTCTCTCTCTCTCTCTCTCTCTCTCTCTCTCTCTCTCTGTGTGTGTGTGTGTTTGTCTCTGGCAAGCACATGCACCATATAGCAAAAATCTCTTATATATAAGTATACATGTACATGTAGATCTGTAAATAAAAACAGACATAGAGATTCTCACACACACACATACATGCATGTTTTTAGAAACCAAGTATTTACACTGAGGCTATTTACACTGAGATACAAGTTTACACCAACTCACACCTCCAGAGTTCTTTCTTGCTCTCCCATATTCCAAATTAAAATGTCCCTTCTTCCACCGAGAGAAACCCGGCATGCAACAATATCATATTTATTTATTTGGCCAGTCCTATAAGACATCTACCATAGTTTCAGAACTGTTTCACCAATGCATTTATAACAAACAAGCCTAATAAAAAGAGTTCAGGATTTGTTTTCAACTCTCATCACTGACAACCACCCAAGCACTACCTCAGGACACACACCCAAGCTCACACCATGCTACCAAAGATGTCAGATACTCTGCTCGTGAATGAACTGAAATTTCTTCTTGCTCCTTCTCCTTTTCCTTTCCCCTCTTTATTTTCCTTTTATAAGGTTATGGTATCTATTTATAATACAATTCAATTCATTGTTTCCATTTTCTTTCAGATTTAGCTCCCCACCCCACGTAATTGATTTTCTCATTTTAGTAGAGTATGCAATTTGTAGAACTTTAAAACTCCGTAAAAAGTCGAAGCTGTATAAAAAGCCATGCTCAGAAGGGTTACTCCTTTCTATATTCCTCTGTACTTTTCATCCTCACCCTCCATAACCCACTGCATGGGTTTATTGTTTCTGGTTTATCTGTTCTGTTTCTTTTAGTAGATGCAAGCAGATGTGTATATTTCATTTTCTCTTCTGTCTTACATTAAAAATGAATACTCCAATTTCAGGTTTTGGAAAGTTTCTGTCACTCTCCAGTCAAATTAAAAGAAAGAAAGAAAGTAAGTAAGAAAGAAAGAAAGAAAGAAAGAAAGAAAGAAAGAAAGAAAGAAAGAAAGTTTAGAAAAAAAGTCATAAAAAAAAAGTAAGGAAAAAAAAAAAACTCATTTCCTACAGCTGATAGCTATTCAAAAATTTTTTCACCATGCAATGTATGTCTGAAAACTAAAAGTTCAGAGAAGCAAAATAACAGACTATGTTCATTTAACCAAGTCATTTTCTCAGCACACTGCAGCTCGGAGCCATTTTTCTGCCAAGCCCTCGTTAACATCACATGGAATAAGAAGTACTCCTCAGAACATTTCTTCACTAATCACCCATCTCAATCAGATCTTTTATAACTACTAGTGATTCGTTATTGTTCAGTGCAAAATACTGTCTTTGGGTCTTACTCTCTTTGTCTTGCTCCCATTTCTACAGATTAACTAAACGTTCATTTTTTTTTAAGTGTATTTTCTTTTTTTTTTTTTTGGAGAGATTTTTTCACTGTAGGGCGCGTGCGCTCGCCAGACAGACAGAAAGAGACATAGAGACAGAAAGCGAGAAATCACCCCCCAGGGGGGATGGTCACGCCACAATCCCTTCTCCTCCATTCTCCTCTCGGGATCTTGGGCACGCACGCACACGCGCCCGGCGTGAGTTTTAAGCCACCGGGTCCAGGACACGAACCGCAGTCGACTACG